>NC_055988.1:31196344-31423114 GCF_018446385.1 Zingiber officinale
CATTTAAAGTTATGAGAGATTTTGACATGTGTCAAGGGTTGGAAGGGGGGGTCATTTAAAGGGATAAAAGATTTTGACATGTGTTAAGGGTTAGAAGTGGGGTAATTTAAAGGGAGGGGAGATTCTGACATATGTCAAGCATTGAAGAGGGGTAATTTAAAGGGAGGGGGTGTTTTGACAGGTGTCAATGGTTGAAGAATGACGAATTTAAATGGAGAGAGTGTTTTGACAGGTGTCAATGGTTGGATGATGGGTAATTTAAAGAGGGTGAGAGATTCTGACATGTGTTATATGTCAATGGTTGGAGGGAGGGATGATTTAAAGGGAGAGAAGATTATGATATGTGTTAATAGTTGGATGCGGATAATTTAAGTGTCAAATTAGGAATGTAATTTAAAGGAAGGAGTAATTTAAAAATTATATAAAATAAAAAAATTAAAAAATTTGATAAAAAAATAATAAACAAAATTGATTAAAGAAATAAAATTAAATAAATATTTAAAAATTAAAAAAATAATAAATAAAATTAATTAAAAATAAAACTAAATAAAAATTTAAAAAAATTAAAAAAATATAAGTATTAATGAAAAAATAATAAACAAAATTAATTAAAAAATAAAATTAAATAAAATTAAAAATATATATAAATATTAATGAAAAATAATAAATAAAATTGATTAAAAATTTAAACTAAATAAAAATTTTAAAATATATAAACTAAATAAAAAATTTAAAATATATAAGTATGAATGAAAAAAATTAAAAATAAAATTAATTTTAAAAATGAAATTTAAAAAAAAATTAAAATATATAACTATGAATAAAAAAATTTTAAAATAAAATTAATTAAAAATTAAAAAAAAATCAGAAAAAAAAAAACAAAACAAAGGTTACATGCGTCTTTTTGGCGGGGGAGAGAGGGGGAAGTGGAGGGGTGCGCGTTGACCGGGGGGGAAAAGCAATTTGCATTTTTTATACGTTGTTATTTATATAAATACAGCATTATTTGTAACACATTTAATTAAACGTACAGTAAAAAGTACTATTAACAGTGTGCCCTAAAAGTATATCATTAATGAGACATTGCGAAAAGTTATATTTGTTATAGTGTAACTCTATCAAATGATTTCATTAATGAGCATGATAATAATGCAATTTGAGTATGACCTATGTAGAAGACCTTTGTACTCAGTGTGATGAGTGACCTAAATTTTTCAAGTTTCAATATCTAAACCTAGTCAAGTCGTCATCTAATTATATTTCTTATACTCCCAATGATAGACACTTGTCATACACTTTGTTCTTCCCTTTTAAACTACACAATGTCTCAAAGGAGTATTGAAAATCAAGAGAAGCATAATAATTATTTTCCCAGTAACTTAACTTAGTCTCAAAAGAGTAACTTACTAGTTTCCACCTACGATAACTATTCTTTATGTCTTTTATTCAAATAATTTTTGTTTATGCTTTAAGGATGTAACACTAATACAAATGCAACTGTATAAATGTAAATATAGGAATACTAATATTTTCAAATGAGTCGACATGATTCGAGTTTTATCAGTAATCATAATGTAGTTGAGAGATCACCATGAAAATATGAGTGTTGGTGCAAGTTGCATCAGAATCAAACTTGAGTTTTGATGTTGTCAAAGGTTCCAAGTTAAGTCTTGTTGTGATCTAACAAGTTGATTAACTGTGCAGGATATCTACTCAACTGGAAAAGTCCTAGCTGGAGGCTAGGCAGAAAAGTCTTAGCAGATCGTGGAACCCAGGTGCAAGTCCAAGCAGGTCAAGGGGACCCAATGCTTGGCGGTGTGATCGAGAAGTCTGGAGGACTGAAGATCAAAAGAAAAGTCCTGGGGAGTCGATCAAGGCTGAGTGAAAAGTCCAAACTGGATCTGGAGGATCAAAGTTTGGCAGGTAGGTTGAGGTAAGCAAACTGGAGGAGCGACAGTGAGGTCGGGTTCCCAGAGGGAACAACCTTAGGTCGCTGATCCAACTGAAGAAACTGGGAAGGTTTCAAAGTTGAGATCAAGACAGTTCTACTGTCTTTTATATTACTCATGCATTATAATATTATTGTGCTAACCTTTATGTTGCAGGATGTTTTTGTTCTAACACTGTTTTGCAGGTCAGGCTTGATTGGTTGACCGAACTAGAGGATCGGTCGACTGAAATAGAAGTTATCAAAGCAGTGTTTCAGATCAGACCAAAACAGACTGAGGCCGATCAAAGCTTAATCGGTCAACCGAACAATAAGATCGATCGACCGAACCTTGGTGACTCAGCACAGCCAGTGCATCAGACACGATCAGCAAGCAAAGGAAAGAAGGGCTGATCGGTCGACTGAACAAAAGAATCGGTCGACCGATCCAATCAACATTAAATGTGCATTAATTCAAGATTCTGGCAGACTTCGACGAACAAGGTAAAAGCTTGTTCGGTCGACCGATAAAAGGGTTCGGTCGACCGAACCATTGAAGGCCAGTTAATGCAGAATTTACGAGCCAGCGTCAGACTCCAGCTGTGGTGATCGGAGCTGGTTCAGTCGACATAACAGAGGGATTGGTCGACCGAACCTCAGTGCACCTATAAATTAAGGCTCGAGGTCAGAGGCCAAAAATAACTTTACTGATCAAAAAATTACTGTTCTGCAAGCTGCTCGAAGCAACAAGTCTCCATCAATCTCTGCATTCACGCCGACCACAAGCTTCGATTTCAAATTCATTTGTCGGTAAATTTATTATTATTGTACTTAAATTATATAAGATAGTAGAGCTGTTACTATCTTATATCTCTTGTACTTGTATGATCTGCTTCTCTCCGAGGAGTTCGGAGAGAAGAGTTTTAGTGCTTTGCCCATCGGTGCGGTCAAGGACTGCGGGCCTTCGAGTAGGAGTCGAGCTAGGCTCCGAACGAAGTAAAATACCTTGTCTCTCTTTATTTTCTACTGCATGACTTCTGTTTCAAAAGAAAAGAATAGTTTTAAAGCGCGCGATATTCACCCCCCCCCCCCCCTCTCTATCGCTTCAAACGATTCATCAATTGGTATCAGAGTAGGTTAGCTCTGAAATTTCTTAATCGATTTTCAAAGCAACTTTTAAAATCTTTTTTTTTCACTATTTTTTTTGAATAATTTTTATTTTTCAAACACTACTAATCCCAAGACAAAAGTCTTGGAAATACTTTTTCTTTTTGAACTCTGTTTTGCAAGGATATCAAACTCATATCAATAAGGTTATAGCATGGTTCGACCTCCACTATTCAAGGGAGAGAATTTTAGTTACTTGAAGAATAGAATGGAGTGTTACTTGAAGTCTGACATCGAGCTCTGGTTCATAATCTTGAAAGGATATACTCCCCCAACGAAGGATGGAACAACAATAGAACCAGAAGAATGGACTCCCCAAATGATCAAGAAGGCACAACTGAACTACAAGGTGATCAACACCATTCAGTGCAGACTTACGATGGAGGAGTTGAACCGAGTTGGTCCCTATGACAACGCCAAAGACTTGTGGGACTCACTAGTCAAATTACACGAAGGTAAACAAACGACTCGAAGGTAAACAAACGAGATCTTCTTTTAAATAATTTACTTAATATAAAAATGTTTCCTGGAGAGACGACCTCGCAACTACACGCCCGACTAAAGGACATCCTCAACGGTCTTCACCTGATCGGACACGAACTCGAAAATCGCGATACGATAAGGTACGCTCTAAACACTTTTCCGAGGAATGCTTTGTGGGCATCAATTGTAGATGCGTACAAAGTTTCCAAAGATCTTTCAATTCTTAAGTTAGATGAATTGTTTTGCGAGTTGGAATTACACGAGCAATCTAACATGAGCCATGTCGAGAAAGGAGTTGCTTTGTATGCAGGTTCAAGCAAAGAGACAAAATCAAAAACGAAGATCGAGTCTGAAAGCGAGTCAGACTCAGACTCAACAAACGAAGAAGAACTAGTCAACATGGTTCGAAGATTGTTGACTAAGAAAAAGTTCAGAAGAAATACCAAAAAGACTCCACCGAACCAGATCCAAAACAAATCAGAAATGATTTGTTATGGATGCAACAAAAAGGGGCATTTCAAAAACGAATGCCCAAATTGGAAAGAAGAACGACCCAAATCGACAAGACGGAAGAAGGCACTTCAAGCGACTTGGGATGAAACCTCTTCCGACGAATCCGACACGGAACAAACAAAACACTCAAGCCATCTTGCATTTATGGCAAGAAATGAAGATTCCGACTCCGAGTCCGAGGACGAGTACGAGTCCGAGATCGACATCAAAGGCAACGGATCGGAAGATCCAAATATGGTAACAATTTATTCAAAGTCAAATTTACTTAAAGTAGCTAAATGCTTGTTTAAAAAATTAGCAAAATCGGAAAAACAAAATAACTTGTTACTTAAGGAAATAGACCACCTTAAGCAACAAGTTAACTTGAGTGACTCAACTAACCAAGTTCAAGTCGGAACTTCAACTCAAGTTGAAAAACTTGAGGAAGAAAATTCTGATTTGAAAGGTCAAGTCGAGCGACTCAAGAAAACGTTGGAAAGGTTTGAAATGGGATCCAAGTATCTAAATATGGTACTTGGATCGCAACGAGCCGTGTACAACAAATCAGGACTCGGTTACAAACCCAAACAAACAAACAAACCATACTTATCATTAATTAGTCAAAATGTTAGAAGTCAAGTCCAAGCATGGGTCCAAACAAAATATTTAATTAAACAAATTAAACCAAACCTCTACTTGGTCCATAAGAGTCAAATCCATTACTTAGATAGACCATATCTAAGCTATGACTCAGGGGGAGCAACTAGAAAAACAATTCAACCAACTTAATTAAAACAAACTCAATACTTAGGATTAGGATTATTAGAACGGTTAGATGAAAAATGTTTACCAAACCCTATAACATAGCACCGGAATGGATTGGGATGATAGTACGTCAAGGAAACTCTGTCGAAGGCATGTCTAGGTTGAATATGGAATTCTACCTGGTGCACTAGACTTAGTGGATCTGACCGAAGCTACCCCAATCAAACATGGGCTAGTTAGACCAAGATTTAGTATTAAGTTTTTTGGGCAGAAACAGTTTGGAAAATCTTCAGCAAGTGGTCTAATGATATTCAAGTAGGTCATATGCCTCACCACTGAACTGAAACTTATCCTTAGGACGTCTGCTTGATTAACCCAAAGCTAAGTTTGAATCTAACATGAGTTCAATAACCTCTTTCAATAAAATTCAATTCTAATTCAAACTAAAATTAATTCTAATTCAAAATAAAATTAATTCTAATTAATTCAATTCTAATTCAAACTAAAATTAATTCTAATTAATTTAAATCTGTTTCAAACTAAAATTATTAAAAATTATTTTAAACTTATTAAAAATTATTTTAAAATTATTAAAAATTATTTTAAAAATTATTAAAAATTATTTTAAAATTATTAAAAATTATTTTAAACTTATTAAAAATTATTTTAAAATTATTAAAAATTATTTTAAAATTATTAAAAATTATTTTAAACTTATTATTTTAAACTTATTAAAAATTATTTTAAAATTATTAAAAATTATTTTAAAATTATTAAAAATTATTTTAAACTTATTATTTTAAAATTATTAAAAATTATTTTAAACTTATTAAAAATTATTTTAAAATTATTAAAAATTATTTTAAACTTATTAAAAATTATTTTAAACTTATTAAAAAATATTTTAAAATTATTAAAAAATATTTTAAAATTATTAAAAATTATTTTAAAATTATTAAAAATTATTTTAAACTTATTAAAAATTATTTTAAACTTATTAAAAATTATTTTAAAATTATTAAAAAATATTTTAAAATTATTAAAAATTATTTTAAAATTTTAAAAATTATTTTAAACTTGTTAAAATTATTTTAAAATTATTAAAAATTATTTTAAACTTATTAAAAATTATTTTAAACTTAATCAAAATTAAAACTTTTAAAATTACTTTATATTTAAAACTTAATCAATTTACTTGATTCAAACAATAAATAATACATATTAAATTCATGTAAATCAATTAAAGTTCAAAACTACTTATTTAATCCTTTAACCACACTTTCGTCTCATCCTACATTTTGTAGGATTCTAAAGCTCTGGATAAATGGATTTTGGATAGCGAGTGTTCCAGACACATGACTGGGGATCAGCACAAATTTACCAACATTGAATTCAAAAATTTAGGGTCCGTTGCCTTTGGAAACAATGGCAAGTTAAAGGTAATCGGTACAAGTGAAATTCAATTACAGTCAAACATTTCAATTAAAAAAGTTTTACTTGTTGAACATTTTAATTATAATTTACTTAGTATAAGTCAACTTTGTGATTCAGGTTTTAAGGTTCAATTTTTGTCTTCTAAATGCTTAATAAGTTACAATGACTCAACTAATGTTTTACTGAAAGGTTTTAGAGACAAAAATATATACTCCATTCATCTACCTAAAACAATATCTAAATGTCTTCTAGCAAATAATGATGAAACTTGGTTATGGCATAGGAGATTAGCTCATACTCACCTTAAAAATTTATTAAAATTAAGCAAAAATGGTTTAGTTAAAGGTTTGCCAAAATTTGGAAATCCTTTAAATAAATTTTGTAATTCCTGTCAACAAGGTAAACAAATTAAATCAACTCATAAACTTACAAATCAAAATAGAACAAATAAAATACTTGAACTAATACATTTGGATTTATTTGATTCTCATGGAATAAAATCTTTTAATGGAAATCTATATTGTTTAGTAATCATTGATGACTACTTTAGATATACTTGGGTAAAATTTTTATCTAATAAAAATGAAACCTTTGAAACATTCAAGCATTTTTGTAAACAAGTAGAAAATGATAGAGATATTAAAATAAAAAGGATAAGAAGTGATAATGGAGGAGAATTCAGAAATCATAATTGTAATAATTTTTGTCTAGAAAATGGTTATCACCATGAGTTTTCATGCCCTAAAACACCACAACAAAATGGCTTAGTAGAACGTAAGAATAGAACCTTACAAGAAGCTGCCCGAACCATGTTAAATGAATACAATACACCAAAATACTTTTGGGCTGAAGCTGTTAACACAACTTGTTATGTTCAAAATCGAATCATAATTAATAAAGATCAAAATAAAACATCCTATGAAATTTATTTCAACAAAATTCCTAATATAAAATATTTTAAAGTTTTTTGTTGTAATGTACATATTTTAAATCTTAAAGATCACTTAGGCAAATTCACTTAAAAAACTAACCTAGGAATTTTTCTAGGGTATTCATCTACAAGTAGGGCCTATAGAGTTTATAATAAATCTACTTTGAAAATTGAGGAAACGACAAATGTAACATTTAATAAAATTGATAACGTTTCTACTACTCAAACTCCTTCAAATGGTAATCAAGAAGACGATGAAGAATTAACCAACCTTAAAGAATCTGAAAATTCAAAATTATTAAAATCTAACCCTCACCATCCAGTTAATCAAATAATAGGAAATCCTGAATTGAGGGTTCAAACAAGATGTGCTTTTAGAAATCTAAGTCAAATAGCATTAATATCTAAAATTGAACCTAAAAATATAAATGATGCATTAATAGAACTTGACTGGGTAATTGCAATGCAAAAAGAGTTAAACCAATTTGAACGAAATCAGGTTTGGGACTTAGTACCTCCACCGATAAATAAAACGATCATTGATACTAAATGGGTGTTTAGAAACAAATTAGATGATCAAGGTAATATTTTAAGAAATAAAGCTAGTTTAGTAGCGAAAGAGTTTAGTCAAGTCGAAGGACTAGATTACGATGAGACTTATGCCCCGGTAGCTAGACTTGAATCAATTAGAATGTTGCTAGCCTATGCTGCATTTAAAAGGTTCAAGTTGTACCAAATGGATGTTAAATCCGCTTTTCTAAATGGCGTTATTAAGGAGGAAGTCTACGTTAGTCAACCACCCGATTTTGAAGATCTAGAAAATCCAACCTATATTTTTAAACTTAAAAAAGCTTTATATGGATTAAAACAAGCACCTAGGGCTTGGTATGAACGTCTATCTAGTTTTCTAAAATCCAAGGGTTTTAAAGAAGGTCAAATTGATCCTACACTTTTTATTAAAACCTTTAACTCAGACATTTTTATAGCCCAGGTTTATGTAGATGATATTGTATTTGGTTCAACCAATTCAAAATTTTTAAAAGAATTTGTAACCTTAATGGAAAATGAATTTGAAATTAGTTTAGTTGGTGAATTAAATTAATTTTTAGGTCTTTAAATTAAACAAACTAAAGATGGTAATTATGTACATCAAACTAAGTATACAAAAGAACTTCTTAAAAAATTTGGTATGGAAAATTGTAAAGGGCTTAAAACACCAATGGCAAGTAACCTAACCATTGATAATGATGAAAATGGTATACCTGTTGACTTAAAGTATTACCGAAGTATGATAGGGAGTTTACTTTATCTAACTGCAAGCCGACCTGATATTTTATTTGCAGTTAGTATGTGTGCCCGATATCAAACTTGTGCAAAAGAAACTCATCTTTCACTGGTTAAAAGAATTATCAAATATTTAAAAGGCACTATTAATGTAGGAATTTGGTACACAAGAACCTCACATTTTGACTTAGTCGGATACTCGGATTCGGATTATGCTGGGTGTAAGTTAGATAGGAAGAGTACAAGTGGAGGTTGTCAATTGTTAGGATCATCTTTAGTTAGTTGGTTTAGCCGTAAGCAACAATGTGTTGCCTTATCTACCACTGAGGCTGAATACATAGCAATAGGTGAGTGCGTAGCCCAACTACTTTGGATGTCTCATACATTAAAGGACTTTAATCTAGAATACAAAAATATAAAAACTTACATTGATAATATTAGTTCAATAAATCTAACTAAAAATCCAGTTCATTACTCTAGAACCAAACATATAGAAGTAAAACATCATTTTATTAGAGATCACGTTTCAAAAGGAGATATTGAACTTAAATATATTGAATCTAAATCTAACTTAGCAGATATTTTCACTAAACCATTACCTGAAGCTGAATTTAGTACCTTAAGATGACAATTAGGGATGTGTTTAATAGAATAGTTTGTTTTCTTTTCTTTTTGAAAATTACTACTATATAATTTTTCAAAATCTATTTACAAAAAATTCCCTTTCAAATTTTTGTTTTTCAAAACTCTTTTAAAATATGTTCTGGAATAGCCTAGGATCTACCGTAGAACTGCATGATCCTATAGTTCTAGGAGCCAGCATCTCACAAGCACAGTAGGATCCCTTGTTTGAAAACTTAGAATTAGTGAGATGCTTAGGACTTAGCCCTAGATTTCAGATGCTTATGTCAGTGCATCGCTATAAATCTGGGCTTTAAATAACAGACATTGATCAATTTGAGTTGACTAGTAGGTAAAAACCTTGCTAGTTATAAATGCTCAAATTGACCAACCTGAGTCAACTTGCTACTATCTTGTGATAGTTAGTCTTGGACAAAGGTTGGACATTTCATCATAAGGACCTTTTTCCTTAGTTTACCAAACCATGCTTGGACTTTTAGGATAAATATAAATTTTAGGGGGAGTTATCTTCAAAATAGTTTTATAAACTTTATTAGTGTTTCAAATTGTTTTCTTTAAACACGTTTTCAAAATTTTTCACTTAGTCTATTTATTTTCAAAATTGTTTTCTTTAACATCTTTTTCAAAATAAAAAAAAAATAATTTCAAGATTGATTTTTTAGTAATTTAATTTTAAAAGTGTTTTCTTAAACTCTTTTCAAATTATAAATCATTTTATATCTTTAAACTCTTTTTCAAAATTTTGATCACTTAGTAAAAATATGGTTTTGAAACTTAGAAAAATTTGATATCATTTCAAAAATTAGTATATTTTTGAATAGTTAGTTTTCCTTTACTAAAAGTTTAACTTCTCTTTACTTGTTTAATCTTTCCTCATTTTCAAAATGTTAGACTTTCTTATGTTCTATGTTTAGTTTTGACTTCCCCTAATTTTGATGTGTGTGAAAGGGGGAGAGATAGTGAATTCAGGGGGAGATGATTATTTCAGGGGGAGAAATAAGAATTGAAATTGCTTGTTTATTTACTAGTTGCATATGTTTAACTTAACTTTGAACCTTGGTTGCCAAACATCAAAAAGGGGGAGATTGTTGGTGCAAGTTGTATCAGAATCAAACCTGAGTTTTGATGTTGTCAAAGGTTCCAAGTTAAGTCTTGTTGTGATCTAACAAGTTGATTGAGTGTGCAGGATGTCTACTCAACTGGAAAAGTCCTAGCTGGAGGCTAGGCAGAAAAGTCTTAGTAGATCGTGGAACCCAAGTGCAAGTCCAAGCAGGTCAAGGGGACCCAATGCTTAGCGGTGTGATCGAGAAGTCTGGAGGACTGAAGATCAAAAGAAAAGTCCTGGGGAGCCGATCAAGGCTGAGTGAAAAGTCCAAACTGGATCTGGAGGATCAAAGTTTGGTAGGTAGGTTGAGGTAAGCAAACTGGAGGAGCGACAATGAGGTCGGGTTCCCAGAGGGAACAACCTTAGGTCGCTGATCCAACTGAAGAAATTGGGAAGGTTTCAAAGTTGAGATCAAGACAGTTCTACTGTCTTTTATATTACTCATGCATTATAATATTATTGTGCTAACCTTTATGTTGCAGGATGTTTTTGTTCTAACACTGTTTTGCAGGTCAGGCTTGATTGGTTGACCGAACCAGAGGATCGGTCGACTGAAACAGAAGTTATCAAAGCAGTGTTTCAGATCAGACCAAAACAGACTGAGGCCGATCAAAACTTGATCGGTCGACTGAACAATAAGATCGGTCGACCAAACCTTGGTGACTCAGCACAGCCAGTGCATCAGACACGATCAGCAAGCAAAGGAAAGAAGGGTTGATCGGTCGACCGAACAAGAGGATCGGTCGACCGATCCAATCAACATTAAATGCGCATTAATTCAAGATTCTGGCAGACTTCGACGAACAAGGTAAAAGCTTGTTCGGTCGACCGATAAAAGGGTTCAGTCGATCGAACCATTGAAGGCCAGTTAATGCAGAATTTACGAGCCAACGTCAGACTCCAGCTGTGGGTGATCGGAGTTGGTTCGGTCGACATAACAGAGGGATTGGTCGACCGAACCTCAGTGCACCTATAAATTAAGGCTCGAGGTCAGAGGCCAAAAACAACTTTACTGATCAAAAAATTACTGTTCTACAAGCTGCTCGAAGCAACAAGTCTCCATCAATCTCTGCATTCACGCCGACCACAAGCTTCGACTTTCAAATTCATTTGTCGGTAAATTTATTATTATTGCACTTAAATTATATAAGATAGTAGAGCTGTTACTATCTTATATCTCTTGTACTTGTACGATCTGCTTCTCTCCGAGGAGTTCGGAGAGAAGAGTTTTAGTGCTTTGCCCATCGGTGCGGTCAAGAACTACGGGCCTTCGAGTAGGAGTCGAGCTAGGCTCCGAACGAAGTAAAATACCTTGTCTCTCTTTATTTTCCGTTGCACGACTTCTGTTTCAAAAGAAAAGAATAGTTTTAAAGCGTGCGATATTCACCCCCCTCTATCGCTTCAAACGATCCATCAATGAGTACTAATCAAGTTCTATGAATCATAACTATTTTCAGAGTTATCTACCATCAAAATTAGGCAAAGTGAAAAGAGGTCCTAAAACTAAGTCATCACTCAAAATTTTAATAAAAATACTACTCACTTCATGCTACTAAAGATAGAGAAAAGTATATCATCAAATATACTAGCACTATGAATCACAACAACACAAGTCCAGAATAAGCATGCTAGAATTTTTGCTATCAGAATAAGTAAGTAGTAAAGTGATGACAGATGTACTACACATGCCATCTACACAAACTAAAAACAAACTAAAATAAATGCAACTAAACTGAAATGAAAAACAAGCAACAAATATGTACAACTCTTCTCCAAACTTGGACTTTTCATTGTCTTAATAAAATCAATATGGCAATGGAGGGGTGATGCATGAGAGGGTGAAATGGTGGAGGGAGATATGGTAGAGGAGGGCAACCCTTAGGTGGTGGAGAGTGTGCCCTAGAAGGGAATCTAGGTAGTCATGGTAAGTTGCCAAGGTTCTCATGATACTGAAAAAAAGTGTAGCAATCATTGTCTAATCAAGTGCATGAAGTGCCTAAAATCCTCCATTCCCCCCTGCTCAATGTAATAATCGTTTAAAAATTCTAAGACTTACACTTGAAAATTCCTTTCATCCTAAAATAGTCTCGTATTTCTTGGAACTGTTCTTGAGTCAATGCAAACTATCCCTCCAACATGTGTTGGTTAGAACTATGCTCTTCACGAAGAATGTCCGAAAAAGTATGAAAATATGAAAATCAAATCGAGAGGGACCCGTATTGCCATATGTAAATAAATATCTAATCGACTTAGAATATCTAGCTGACTCAGGGTATCTACAGGAGGAGGGCTTAGGATGCTCCTCATGTTGGAACCGAATTTGAAATTCAGATAT
Source organism: Zingiber officinale (assembly GCF_018446385.1). NCBI lineage: Eukaryota > Viridiplantae > Streptophyta > Magnoliopsida > Zingiberales > Zingiberaceae > Zingiber > Zingiber officinale. Next base: position 31,208,910 of record NC_055988.1, read on the forward strand.
CATGTTTCTACACTCCTATGTATATTGATTGTATATCCACGGTGCAATGGATTGTATATTGATTCGATAACCATATATATATCTTGTAGTGATATCACATGTGTAATTAAGAAACTCCTTCCTAAATTATATCTTAAAGTTCTGATCAGACACTTCCTATATAAAATAATATATTACATATGATATCCACACTCGTAGGTGTCCGGTGAATCCCCAACTACAATACACTGACTCCTAAATATTTTGTTACTACATCCAATCTTACCACCCGATGCCCCTAATAAAGTTGGTAAATGAGTCAAAGTGCAGCCCTAGCATATAGAGTCTTAGTGTTATCTTGGGTCATAAGGACTATTAGTATACAATCATAATCAAAGACTTAGCCATTGGATAAATGATAATCACTTGAAAAGTCAGTGTGAGAGATGTTCGATGAACTCATTGTATGATTATCCATTTGTATGTTTGAACATTTCCACGTCCTTACCAATGAAACATGATACACTACATCACAAATGATAATCTCTAGATCGAACGGTTTTTTATCCTTATTTATTAGACGACTTAATTAACTACGAACGAATTTAGAATATATAGTGAATATTGATGTATTTCATGATGACTATCATATGTACCACCATATCTCACTATAGTATATTTAAGGACTTTATTTATGCATCTAGCATGTGTATAAAGATAAAGTAAATACCAAACTGAATTGAATTATATTAAAATAAAGGTTGCTTATTTACAAGAATCAATACAATCTTAGCCAATAGTTGGCTTTGCAGGGCACCTACTCTAACACCTCAGGGATCGGGGGAATACTCGGGTGCTAAATCTTTAATAACCAAATTGGTAGGGCAACAAATTATGATGTGGTCGAGGTTAGGTTGGAGAAGTGAAAATCTATCTCTCCTAATGAAACCAAATCCATTTTTTTCCCAACAAATCATTTTCATGGCTAATAAGTATCAATATCCACTTTAGAGTTGCCATGAATAATATCTAAACCAAATAGTTCCCACTCTAAGTGTTTAGATAATCTAAATCCTAAATCTTAAATTTTAAACCCTAAACTCTAAAAATAATAAAGACAAAAATATACTTGGTGCTCACGATGTGAGCATCATAAGGTAAATAGGGTAATATTCTTATATATATACACACACTAATATTACCTACGCAATGTGTCATACGCGACTGTATGGTGTGTTGGTGTGTAGGTTTTTTTTTTTTAACTTGCTGTTATGAGATTTAAGATTTTATCTTTAGGATGTAAGAGTTAAGTTATAATATTAAGTTTAAAATATTAAAAATTTAAAAAATATTTTAATTGCTCATGGAATGTATAATATAAGATGAACTATATATATCAAAACTCTCTTTGTATTTGAAGTTTTACCCTACTTATCTTATATTACTTACCTTATACATTCTGTATATAATTTATTTTATTTTAAAATTTTAAATTTTAATATCATAATCTAAACCCAAAATTCTAACAATTAAATTTTAAATTTTAAATAAAATAAATATATATTAGACGGTGTATCCAAAGACATTTTAATTTCCAAATATTTGAAACGACATTTCTTAAACTAAATATTTATTTGGTCACGTAAAGATTTATGCTACTGTTCCTACCAGTTTCCTACCATCACATTATTAAATGCGGGTTGTACGGATCATTGAGGGGAAATAAAATAAAATAAAATCGCAGTAAATGCGACGCATGTGCTACATTTCCTCCCCGTCGTCCCTTATTTATTTATTTTTTTTTAAAATCCAAAGTCCGGAAACCGGCGAGATAAAGGGAAAAACAAAAGGATGGCCCCGGTTTAACTTAATGGCGGCCAGCTGCCATCCGGACTCCAAATTCTCCCCAAATCCGGACTCGTGGTCGTCCCTATAAACCCTCCACCTGCGTCTTCCGAGATTGAACACTCAAACACTGGTACCCATCTGGAAACCACCGTGGGCCCCGCTGCCTTACTATTCCTGGCTGGGAGTGGTTCCATCTGCGGGTATTAATTTCGCGGGTTGCTCTTAGCCTCTACTGGCTGGATTAGATCACGACAGCTGGATTGGGACACGTGTCGTTTTCACTGTCCCGTCCTCGGGCTTCGTTCGACTCGGCGCCCGTTTCGGGGTCGGCAGTACGCTCTCGCCCGTTGAGAAAAACTAGCCGGTGCGCGGAGGACCCGTTTTGTCGAATGTAACGGTCTTTTTCAGTGACAGATGCGTGGGTTACCCTTGGTAACACGCACGTATCGGTTCGATATATCGTTTATTTGGCGGTATCACGAGCCGAGCCGTAGCCGCAACATCAGCGTCGGACCCGAAGTTCCTTATAAGCCCGGTTGAAACGTTTCCCCTGCTTCTTAATCTGCAGTTGTGAAGCATTTACTGTGCTTTCTCCTCTACCTTTCTCGCCTCTTTTTTGGTTTTTTTCTTTCTCTCACTTCTTCCCCCCCTACTTTTTTCTTTATCCTCCGTCTTCTCCCTCGCTGAGGAGATCGCCGGAATCTCTTCTGTGAGCATCAATTTGATAAGATCCACCAAATTGGAAGCCTTGGCGTGCTACTTGGTCGCCCTATTCTTGGTATTTTGCTGGGACGGGTCGCATTACAGTTGGCTCGCGTTTGATTTCTTTGCTTCTCTGGATCGCAGCATTACGGTATGACGTCTCGAATCTGGAGCTTTCTGTTCGAACTCATTGTTTGAATTGTTGGTGCTTCTTTCTCGTTCATTGTTCCATCTTTAGCCGATTTTAAAAATTGCTAATTTTGGTTACTTAACTGAGTTAGATCTGCGTTTTGGGATCTAAGTTTTCTTCTTTTCCACGTCGTGATCGTTTGTTTTGTATAAAGATTGCTTGAGTGGCATAACTGAATTAAATACACTTTTTGATTTTGCGTATTTTGCAGAAGGGCCAGAGTCAAAAGCAGTCCATTCGCGTGCGATCAATTTTACTTTTGCAGTTCTTTTTCCGACTTTTAATCTTTTGGAGTTAACGACATTGTGATGCGATATATTCCCGAATGAAGTGCTATTTGATGCTAAGATGCGATGTCTTGGTGATTGTGTACTTCATTTTTTTTATTATGATGGATTTTTGTTTGCTACTTATTTCGCAGATTAATCATTGAGCATGAGCTTATGCTTCTTTCGTCTCTAATTATGTGGCAGGATAAGCAATCCTGCAACGTATTTGTCATAGAATCATGTGTACTAGTGTCCAATTTTAATAAGTTCTGCCTTCCCACTGTTTTTATTATTGTTGCCCGACAACCGGCTTGACATTGTTCTTCAAGTTCCATATTTATTTGTTGGATTATGTTTTAGACATGTGTCCAGTGACAAGCAGTCTGATGTTTATTTATTCTTGGTTGAACATTTTTGTGTTCTTGCAAAAATGAATTTTCATATCCCTTGTGCCAATTTTACTCGGTATTCCAATTTTCAGAAATGAATTTTGCTAACTTTCATTTGGAGGATGGTGTGTTCATAATCAGTACTTTGTGGAGTTTTTATGAATTTTGGGTCCTCATTTCTTCCAAAGAAATTTCAGTTTTTTGAAAACTGTTTGGGATTCAGGTTATTGAATTTTATGCTAATCAATGGAGGCGGAGTTGTGTTCTGCCCGCATCCTATCGCCATCTCGGGAAGAAAGCGGCGATGAAGAGCTCTCAGTGCTTCCCAGGCACACTAAAGTCATTGTAACTGGTAACAACAGAACAAAATCTGTCCTTGTTGGTCTTCAAGGTGTTGTGAAGAAGGCAGTTGGTCTTGGGGGATGGCATTGGCTGGTAAATAATTGCTTCTCGTGCCTTTCAACATCATTGGTAGCTCTAATTGTCGTATTTCTTTTTCACTGGAAATTGAGATTAATAAGGATTAGTCATCCATAGTTAAATTCACAGAAAGACCGCAAAAACTAAAGAGTTTTATCGGTAGGCAAATATTTTCCAGTCAACTTATGATGCATGGTTTAGTATCACACTATTTTTTTGACTTCATTTGCATTGGGCATAGATTCCACGGTTTCCAAAGTGTAAATTTACATAATAGATAAACAACTCTTGTCATTATTGTTTGAGAATTATTAACACTAGGCTGTTCGTTTCTGACTATGCTTATTTGCAGCAAGGAAATGAGTCTTTTTAACCTGTACTTCTCCTCGTGATCAGGTCCTAAAGAATGGTGTTGAGGTGAAGTTGCAAAGAAATGCATTGAGCGTCCTAGAAGCTCCCACAGGGAATGAAGATGACAACGAAGAGATTGACTGTGACAACTCATTCTGCAGTAGTTCTGATGTGGGGGACAAAGATATTGATTACTGTAAGTTTTTTTTTTCTCTTTACCAATATACAAATACCGGTCGTCTATTAATTTCAACTAAATAGGCCAGATCGAGGGGAAGCGTGCATCACATTTATGCCTTCTTTTAATTAATCTTGTTTTACCAGCTAGCTTAGAGTTCCACAAGTCAACAAAGCCAAGGGTTAGGCATACAAGGCCATGGACGTCCTCTGCAAAATCAAATAACGGCCGTAGCAACTACCGAGATGCTCATTCAAATTCTCACAAGCGTCATACGGTACGAGAATAATTCATTTTTTTTTTCGCTTTTTTTTGCATCCATAATCCTCTTATTATTCTTGATAAGAAAAAGTATTCATTGTACTGTACCTTTATGCCGATGGTCTTAGTCGTATAGAATTGGTTATCTCGGTTGAGTTTTTGTGCTTACACTGTGTAGACTATGAACAGAGAGTGAATTTGGCTAAGCTTGGGACAGCCACCTTGTGGAGATATTGGCGGCACTTCAATCTCGTACGTTTCCAGATCAATTCTAAAAGAATTTTTACTATGCTTGCAAAAGGATAGCTTCAAAAATCTATCACCGTGTCAAATAGGTTAACATTAATCCCAATCCTACAAAGGAACAACTGATACATGCTGTGCAGAATCATTTTCTCTCACAGGTAATTTCATTTTTTTAGTTAATACATTGGTAAGTGTGGATGATCAATTGCAGCTAGTTTTTTTAATTATGTTGTCGGAAATTCCGGTTGTCCCCCAAAAGCAACTGGATGAGATGCAGGTCATTGTAGGATTCATCCACACTGCCAAGAGGTTGAAAAAGCTTTACTCCTAGATCGATGCGTGACATAAGCTATATTCCGTGAGGTTGAAGCCTTGAACTAAGTGGAAGGACGAATCGATTATCGACGGTTCTACTAATTGTAGTGTAATGTTACTAACCATCTTTCCAATCAGTTTGTAGTTGTGCACTGTATGTATATCAGCCTTTCTGATGTGTGTTTCTATTCGAAAGGGATTATGGAGTATCCTGATCCGGTATGTTCATGGCTTTTGAATATGTTGTGGGGTTAGAGAATGCAATTGCGTGGGAACAGGGTCAGTGAACATAGCATTGTGCATTTTATTGGACGGCGGGCTTGCCAGGCTGCATGGACGACTCGTTGGTGCACACTTTCCTGAAGTTCGCGCCGGCGGTAGGTTTGGATCGATTCACTTCTGGACATTTGTATGTCCGGCCGAGCACTTTTTGAGTCGGGGTGTTTTGACAGGTATTGGGTGTGTATTTGGACAGTTATGGTATAAAACAAAAAATAAAAAAAAAAAATCGACAGAAGTGATGGCCGATGGGGAACGGTGGCCTTGAACTAGTTGCATGTGTCTGATCGCAACATTCGGAGCCCACCGTAGTGGGGTCCGTGTTAATCAGGTCATCATCCATTAGATTCCTGTATGCAATGCACTGTCTGTCGATGTTGGATTCTCAAAGATTACGATGCCGCCGCTCCACAAGTTTCACAGCATCAAATTAAACTAAGCTCTAGCTCACGAGAAGGGGGATAAATAGGAAAGTGAAAGCGACGACAGGCCAACACGCCGGTTATTGAGGCAGAAATCTCTACTTTAGCAAAAAAACAAAATATCATACGCGACTCAGGCTGTTACTGCTGGTCTCAAGGAATATCTTTATTTGTACTTGTTGACATAGACCATGCCACGGTAATTTTCAACTTTTTATTTTTATTTTTTAATAATTTAGATATTTAATGCGTTTTATAGTCCTTTGATGTTCCTTGTAAATCTACCTGAACAGTAATTGTCCGTGGTTTATTTCATCTGTGTTGATCCTGAGACAAATTGACAGGAGTGCTGGGACGAACATATTCACTTTTGTCATAATTATAAATCTACCTGAGCGAGTTCAAAAGTGCACATGGATTTCATAGGGTGGTGGATTGAGAATAATTCGTCCAGGTACATGACAGAAAAACTAAATTCTCATGGACTCTCAAAGATGATGAATTTGTAACATTTTCTTTGGATATATTCCCAAAAAAGCTAAAGGCTCGTGGACTCGAAAATATATGGACTCATAAATACATGGACTTAGATATACTAATCTCAATTATCTACTACTAAGGGCTCTTATATAACTAGTGCAAAGTTTTAGCACTATACAGACGTGCAAAGTTATCTACATCCTAGAAAAGCTAAGGGCTCCTATGTAACTAATGTAAACTTTTGGCACTACATAGGTATACTAATCTCAATTATCAATCTAACCTAAGTAGGGTTTATCATGCTTATTATGTGACGATAAATTAAGATTAATCTATTAAACTCTATGATAATCTAGAGCTCCTCGCGACATACTAATCTAATTTCATAGATGACTCTTTGCATCTCAAATTTCTACGGGTCGGAGGATCAGATTTTATTTTTGGTTCATCTCTGAATCCTTCATGAGATATGAATCTCTTGTTTTTGACATCGAGATAATGCTAACATAGTAGATCCAGACCACAAATCACATATCATAGAATAAGAATAGTCAAACATGCTTAAATAAAAAGATATAGGGTTTACATCGCATGAAACTATGCCCTACTCCTAGAATCCAGAGTTTATCCCATAAGTGTGGGATTACAATCCCAAATCATGACCACAATTCAGAAATTTGATTATAAATTTAGAGAAATGAGAAAAGAGACTTAGGCTTTGATCGAAGAATCCTCTTTCTAGATGCTCTTGGTCTTCCTCCTTCGCCCAGATGGGACGGATGCTCCTTGGATCTCCTCCTCAAACCTCCTTGGAACCCTCAGATGGTCCCTAGGTCGGTTCCCCAATCCAAATGGAGGGATTTCCTTAAATAGTGGTTGGAGTAGAAGCTCAACATGGGTCGTGCCATTGGGTATGAGCATTTGTGTCAGGTACTGTTGCTTCAGAACGTGACCGACCACAGGCTATACCATTGGGTATGGGCGCCCATGCTTGTTGCTGGTTGTTGAGCACAACCCATGTTGTTGGGCACGAGTACTCTGAATTAGATGTTGAACCAAGCATGGGCTGTGCCACTAGACACTAGTGCCTATGTTCTATGTTAGAAGCTGAGCACGGGGCGTGTCGCTTGGCATGAGCTCCCGTGCTCAATGCTAGAAACTCCAAACTTGGTCTTCAATCTTTATTTTTCACTCCATTCTGTGCCCAAGAGCATTATCACAACATAGAAATGTATTAACATGAAGCATAAATAAATGAAATCATAAAATATTTACACGCAAAAGGGGTCAAAAGACGTATCGAAACATATCAAAATATCTATATAAATAGACGCATCACCAGGCCGTGAGAATATCCCCATAGGAATATCTTCCATGGGCTCTTTCCCCTTCGATTACTTTACTTTATCATTTTTATTAATATCTCTCTAACTAGTAGTCCAACAAGAGATGCCCTCAATTGTTAGAGTGTATACTAAAAGCCTAGTTTTTGCAAACATTTATTTTGAAATAAAGAATCACATTGGTCAAAAATGTCTACATTTATATGCTAAGTGTAGTTGGTCAATTAATTTATATTGTAAATAACATGGTGTGTGGTGTCATACACAGAAGATCATGTTATCGATTCTTTATAAATTATAAATAGTAGCTCACGACTAAGATGGATAGGAACAAACCATTAGAATAGTCATAGTATAATTAGGTATTAATTTATCTTGACTGATAAATTACACTAGTTTACTCTGAGTGTATTGAGTAGGACCATTTAAGGTAAGTTCTTTTTATACTGACTTAATAAAAGAACAAGACCTTAGTTATTATGGAAGTTTGTACTCTTAATCTTAATATAATAACAAACACATATATTTAGTATTTATTTCTTTGACTTATCAAAGGGTGAGATTTAGCTCGATAAATCAATATGCCCGATAAGTTAGGAAATGATATTACTTATAGCGTGTGTTGTTGATTATAGAAGGAAACTGTGTCCTAGTAATCTAGGTTGATAATGTCCCCAAGAGGAGCTCATAAAGATTGTTATGTTAAACCCTGCAGGTGGACTTAGTCCGACATGACAATAAGGTTGAGTGGTACTAGATATTAATTAAGTGAGTTGTCAGTAACTCATTTAATTAGTGGACATTCGATATCTTAAACACAGGGAGACTAACACAGTCATGATAAGAAGGATCCCATATAGTAATATGGGATTAGTGCGGTAGTTCAATAATAACTCTTTAGTGGTATGAGTTATTATTGATGAACTCGAGTTGGGTGTTCGGGGCGAACATGGGAAGCTCAAGTTCATCGGGAGACCAAAACCAATTCCTTCTCTCGTTCCCTGTCGTAGCCTCTTATTTATAAAGTCTTATACCTACCCATACCCACCTTCTTACCCATCTTTAGGTGGCTGGCCAAGCCAAGCTTGGAGCCCAAGTAAGGGCCGACCACATCAAGGCTTGGATGGATCAAGTGGTGGCCGACCCTAGCTTGGAGCCCAAGCTTAGGTGGCCGGCCACAATAAAATTAAAAGGGATTTTAATTTTAAAATCTTTCCTTATGTGGAAGCCATGATTTAAATGAGAGTTTTAAAATTAAATCTTTTCTTTTATAGTTTCTACAAAGGATTAAGAGAAAGGATTGATATCTTTCCTTATTTGTAGTTAAAAGGAAGATTTTAATTTTGAAGAAAACTTTCTTTTTTGTAATCATCCACATGTTTTAATAGAGAGATTTTAATTTATAAAATTTTCCTTTTATAACCAACCATGAAGGAAATTTTTAAAAGAGAAATTTTTATTTTAAAAATTTTCGGAAACAAATTAGGAAGTTTTAATTTTGTGTTTAAAACTTTTCTTATTTGGAGGAGATGGTGGTGGCTGGCTATTAAAGGATTAAAAGGAAATTTTTAATTAAAATTTTCTTCTTAAACATTGGCAAGGAATATAAGGAAGTTTTAATTATAAAACTTACCTTATTTGCCAAGACCAAGGAATATAAAAGAGAGGGTAGAGGTGTAAGATATGCGAATTTATTTTAGGGCTATCATAGAATATCCTTGCAAAAGTTTTCGGAAATTATAGGAATTTTTCTGGATTTTTCTAGAGGTCGTATGGCTAATTTCACGGGGATAGGAGTGGGGGCCTGGTTGTAAATACGCGAGTGAGAGTCTAATTAAGGAGGAGTACTTAGGGTTTAATTCCCTTAACCCTAAGTTACTATTAATAGCCTCATTTCCTCACCCGAGCCCTCAAACCCACCCGATCCTTTTCTTCCTCTTTCTCTCTCGCGTGAGCTTCCCGACGCCTACCTCAGCGATCGCCGGTTCCCCCCTTTCCTCTCTCGGTGTCGCCGGCGAGGAGCAAAGCTTGGAGCGTGGGAGGAAAAGGTTAGCTATATCCCAACCCTTCTTCTTTCCGACCTTTCCCCTTCTCTGATCTCGGCGAACAGCAGGTTTGGACCCCCGAATCCGTTGTTTTCGCTGCGGTTGGGAGAGAATCGGGCGTGTCGGTGTTGGATCAGGCCAGCATCGCTTGTGTGGAGGAAGTAACAACCATTGTCCCTTCCCGATCTCTTCTTTGTTCGTCGGCAAGCACAGATCGAGCCCTAGCTGTGATTCCTGGAGGTAGGCAGTTGGTTTGGGTCTTGAAATCGATTCTCTGATCTTCTTTCTGATGTGATTTGGGTAGGTTTTAGTTGTGCATTAGGGTTTCCGATCTCTTCTCTGTTCGTTAGCAAGAACAAGACCGAGCCCTAATCGGGGTATTGGAGGTAAGGGTTGGTTTCTATCCTGAATTTGGGTTCTGATCCTCCTTCTGGTATTGATTCGAATGGTTTTGATTCTGAAAACAAAGGTGCTGTGGTGATTCCGGCCACCACAGATTGGTTGGATTAGTTCTTCCACCGGAGTTGTGATCATCTCCGACGATAGAAGAAGCAGAGGTAAGGACATCAGCTTGTTGTTGTTGTTAACAGATCGTTTGATGATTTCTGGCTGCTCTTCCTTCTTGTTCTGGTTGGTGGAGATATAATAGGTAGTCCTCTGTGTAGGGGGTTGATGCATTGTTTAAATCATATTTTCTTGACCAATCCGTGTATCCAATAGATTGTTAACACTGAATCCTTATAGTCCATGATCTAGATCACTAGCAGAAGTAACCGGATTTGGTGTGTTTAGGGTTAGAAGCTCCTTTTATGTGCTGTCTCAGTGGAACTAACTACTGTGGATTGTGTGGAGCAATATTGGTTAACAGTGGTAAGTGTGATTATGTTGGATAATTAAAGGTTATACATGTAGATTAACCTAAATCTGAAGTCAAGTCCATGATGTTTAGGTTTACTTTGGGTTAGGTGATAATGGAAGATTGGAATTATTTAAGGATCGAATATGAATTTAGTTTTTGGATGGGTTCGGCTAGGTTAAAAGTTTAATCTAGTTTTATTAATGGAAAAAGGGTAGTAATCACAGCTAGCTATTACTTCTTAGTTGGCTATTTATTTGTAGGTAATTCACCTACTTGTAGTGTACACATATTTAGTTACATATTACATGGATTGTATGTGTGACACAAGACCTTGATCTATACGAGCAGCGTGACGTGGGGTGGTTCTGTTGATTGCGGGATATATCGAGGCGGGTATTTCTTCCTTAATTTCTATTTAGTTCTTTGAACTTTAAAGCATGGTTATATTTGGATAATTAGGTTGCATTCCTTAAATCTGATTATTTGTTGCTTTCCTGCTTGTCACTTTTGCTTGATCTTTGATATGATCTGGTTTGATTCGTTACAGTCTCTATTCTTGTTATCTGTGACTCTATTGTATATACACATGTAGAGTGTTGTAGGGATGACTGTATTGGATATTTGTAGTCTATACCTGTCTAGGTTGTGATTGGTACGTGTTATGTATTTTACATGACTAACATTCCATTTGCATAGTGGTATGTGTAGTTACATTTGTTGTGGTTATTGGAGGTGTTTATGAGGTGTGAGGTTGTTGCATGGATGATGATTATATATATATATATCATGTTCATCATTCATTGCATCTGATGACCGTTGTCTCCCTTGTGGTTGAGAGAGTCATCAGTTGGTTTGGTTTAGCGCGCACACTCGGCCACTCATGGGTAGTGGTAGCTGGAGCAGATGCCGCTCGTCCTGTCGTGCCACCCGGTCACTAGGTTTTGTGAGATCCGGCGTTGTGAGCAGTCAGGGACCCTGATGCTATGTAGTTAGATAGCTACTAGCGGACTGTCCGCCTCGACCACTCTATTGTGAGCTGGAGGGTAGTACAGTCGTTACAGACCCAAGCCTCTCGGCCATACAGGGGTCGTGGTGTCTAGAGAGGTGGCGGGGGTGACCATGGAGCATGCATGCACTTTTGCATATGATGCACGGTGCATCTGTGGGGATATTTTTGCATACATGCTTACTAGATATTAGTCGTATGTGATTGTGTATTGTTGCATTTGATTGAGCTATGTATGCTGCATATGGATGCCATATCGCATACATGTCATTTACTTTACATATATTTGCAGTCGTATATGTATTGCACAGGTGTCGGGAGTATGTTGTTGACTCGGTGGGTTTACGGATCATGGTATCAGGGTATTGGTTTTGTTCGGGTATGTACATTTATGTTATGTGCATTTATTATGTCAGGTATGTTCATGCACAGTTATTTTATCAGATATGGATAGATGAGTTATGTTATGATAGCATATTCTTATTCTTTACTTATGGAGACTGTATTCTTTGATTCCTATCTCATTATGTAGACCATGCTTTATCCAGTCTGTACCCGCTGAGTTCCCTGTACTCACCACCCCGTCTATATTATGTTGGTTTCAGGCAGTAGGTAGATGATATGGAGATGCTTGGAGTATGCTGCTGGCCGGCCCCCTTTCCCACGTCATATCCGAGGACCTTTATCGGTTTTGTTTTTCTTTTCCTACACTTCGTATTTGTTGGATTTAGAGTTGTGAGAACGAATTATGTTTTTGATACATGTATTGCGGACTTGTATCTGTGATGTGTTTCGTGGACTTTTGTATTTGTGGGTTTCCTCTTCGCCTTTCCGTTGTGTTTTGATATGGCCGTGTGGGCTACATATTAGTCGTATGATTGTTTTCATTTCTTTTATCCAGCCGTGTAGGCTGTGGATTTTAACTGCGTGGTTGTGTTTCTTTTGTGCACATATATTCCAGCCGCTTGTGGCTGATGTATTTTGCTTGTATGTGAGGTTCAGATTGTCACCGATACAGGGGAGATGCTGCCGAAATTTTTCGGTAGAGACTCACCCGGGGCGTGACAAGAGGTGCCTCACCTCATAACATATGATCTATTATTCCTCTCTTCCTTGGTGGTTGCCGTCTTCATCTTTTCTCCTTCTCCTATTCTTCTTCCTTGGTGGTCGACAACATCTTCATCTCAAGGAGCTTGGTTGGTGGCCGGATCTTGTTAAAGGAAGATGGAGAGATAGGCGACATTGTTTTTTAACATCCCTTGGAGCTTGGTTGGTGGCCGAAGTTCTTCAACTCAAGGAGCTTGTTGTTGGCCGAAACTTGCTTGGAGAAGAAGGAGGCTTGGGTGGATTCTTGTCTTGGTAGATTGTCGCCCACACGACGTCCAAGATAAGAAGAGGAATACGACAGAAGATCTTGAGGTCTATAAGCTACAAAAGGTATAACTAGTTATTAGTTTCCGCATCATAACTAGTTCATCCTTTTGTTTAGATCTTGAAATACCAAACACAAGAGGCTAATGAATCTAGGCTATTGAATTAATGTTTTTGATTTTGTGTTTCTTTTATTTTTTGAACTTGTGATTCGATTGTTCTTTTTGGTTAAACCTAGAGTTACTATAAGGAGATTAAATATTGAATTTCGTTGAAAGGCTTTGTCTAGCAAGTAGTGGATGATCCCATACCCAAGAAGGCCTAGTGCCTCGCCATGTTTAACCTGTAAGTCAATCTCTTAAATAAATATTTAATCAAATTTGTAACATGGGTGGATTTGGATCAATAATGTTAAGTATCGTTTGCGATTCAAGTCTAAACCTCTAAGAACAGATAAGTTGAATTTGGAATCAATAATGTTAAGTTCTGTTTGCAATTTCAAATTTAATTTCTAAAGAACACAATAGGTTGTTAGGAATGGTTCAGGACTTGTACAAAATTTTTATACAGGGGAACCGATATGATATTCCCAGTAGCAACCAATAGTCTAGTCCACCAAGGGGGGCCATCAGCCAGGCCACAGGAGTAGTCCTCTATAGACTCTCTCCACTACATTCCAGTCCCTCTAGCCCCTCTATCAATTCTTTAGCAGGGATTATCTAATTAGAGTTTAATCTGTTTTCTTCAATTTAATATTAAGAAGTAACTTGTGTAATCTAGACTATATGATTGGGGGCCCTCATGTGATAGGGGGTATTCCTTTAACCTAACTTTTTTATGTTACCTCTATAAGTACCCTGGGATAGTTTTGATATGATCAATTGAGTTAAGTTAGGTCATGTAGATTTGATGCCTTTTATTTAAGTGTACAGGGACTTAAGAACACAAGAAGTAGAGCGGAAGATACAGTGAGCAAGAAGGATGATATATGAAGGGAATCGATGAACTTGGTGCATTCGAGAGATGAGGAGCTGTGGAAGAGTATACCAGTGGAGGAGAAGGATGTGCATGATGCATCTGAGGGACAAGAAGCTAGGGAGGAAGTTTGCTCGAGGAGAAGGTTGGAGTTGGGTTAGGTGAGCTCAAACTTGGATGATCGAAGTATCACCCAAGCGACATGAATGAAGAATGGTCAACTTCTGAGTTGACAATTCCAGGCGCTTGGATTCATTCCAGGTGTCTAGATCTAATCCAAGCGCTCGGAAAGGCCAGCCACATTAGTGAGCCGTTGTTGAAGTGGATTAGCATGGTGGCCACATCAGTAAAATACAGGTGCATGGATCACCTCCAGGTGCCCAAAATGCCTAGAATCGTTGAGAAGACCATTGTCAAATGGATTGTCTCGACTAAAGTCTAGGCGCCAGGAAAGTGTCATGTCAGCAAACGACTATCTCGACTAGAGAGCTTTAAATAAAGGCCTTGTTCTTTAAGTTTAATACAACAAACTTTGTATTCTTTCTAGTTTTTGTTTTAAGCTTCTGTACTCTCAACTTAGTAAGGAACTTCTCCATCTCTGACAATTGCCGAAGAAGGAGCTTTGATAGTATACCTTTTCACAACCTTGGATTAACAACCATCTAGGTTGTAACCAAGTAATTTCTCCAGTCCCTACTTTCTTTTGTGTTTATTTTAATTAATTAATATATGTGTCCTTGCTAAGAAAGTAGTAAGAGAAGATTCTAATTTGATTTGTAGCCTATTTACCCCCTCTAGCCGACCCACCTAATCCAACAAGTCGCATTAGAGGCCAACCGCCTTAGAAGGACTAGCCCCTGACTAAAGCAACAAGAAGATAGCTGGATTTAGCATTCATCCACCAAAGTTTAAGGGGAAGTTTGCACTTTTGAAATGTTAGATGAAAGTATTCTTTAAAATTGACTTTGAAATTCTTATAATGATTAAATATGGTTTTCTAGCACCCAAAGATCAGAAAAGAGGAGAAAAAAAGAGAACCTTTGGAACAAGAAGGAGCAAGTCAACTTCGTGGTCAACAGTAAAGTAGAATTCTATCTGCTAACCATATTACTACGTCAAGAAGTTAACCGGATCGATGCCTATAACTTCACCAAAGATCTTTAGGAGAAATTTCTAGAATTACAGAAGGCACCTCTGAAGTAAAATTTGCCAAGAGAGATCTTTTCAGAAACTGACTTAGCAACCTCCGACTTGAAAATATAGAAATAGTTACTCAACTACACACCAAACTCAAGGATTTGGCCACCAGGCTCACCAACCTCAGAGAAATGGTAAGTAATTGAGACTTATTAAGATATGCACTTAATGCCTTAGGACCCCAGACTGAACATTGATAGTAGACTCTTACTATATATCTAAGGATCTAGAGGTAAGTACCTTAGAAAATTTATTTTTTACCTTAGAATTATATGAAACTTGATGTGCAGGACTAAGAAAGGAAAATGAGCTGAACTAGAACCTAGCACTACAAACTAAGAAGTACAAACAAGATTCAGAATCTTCCCTCGATAAAGATGAAAAATTCTACATGGTAAGGAAGTTTAATAAAATTTTTAAATCTAACAAATTTAATGAGATATAGGCCAAGAAGCTTCTACGAGATAAAAGGAAAGTGAGGTGATACAACTCCCAAGAAGAAGGGCATATCAGGGACAACTACTCGAAACTAAAAAGCAAAGAAAAGAAAGAATGATCAAGAAGGTCAAAATAAAAGAATCTACAAGCGATGTGGAGCGAGTCATCATCATCCGAGTCCAAGATGGAATAATACATTGGACAAACACTAATGACTAGAAATTATAGTCTTATCTTTTAGTCTTATTTTCTCTTATTTTTTATGTGATCAAAGGCGGAGAAATTATGGGGGTTAAGTTTAGGGGGAGATTGCATTGTTTGTATTTAATTACAATATTTGATATTGTTTTTTAGTTGCAAAATTATTATTTTTAATTACATTAAATTAATTACAATTATTTATTCTAGCATTAACTCAGGATGATACACATCAAAAAAGAAAAGATTGTAAGTACCCTAGGATAGTTTTGATGTAATCAACTGAGTTAAGTTAGGTCATGCAGATTTGATGCAGTGTATCTAAGTGTGCAGGGGCTTAGTGTTGGGTTTTTCGGGCCGCAAAAATCATTTTTTGCGTTGCGGAAACCCCGAAATTCCCATGCCACGGATCCGTGCTGTAACGACTACCCTTCTTACTACTACTACTACTCTTTAGAGGTGGACGCTACTTAACTACTGACTCTACTTAACTGGTATGATCGAAACCATGAGGAGTCCTTACCGAAAAAATTTCGGCAGAGTCTCCCCTGTATTGGTGACCATAAACTTAGATACAAACATAATATACATCAGCCACAGATGGCTGGAACATATAACAAACTCTCACGCAGTTAAATAAGTATCAAACACTACACACATAAAAAATAACCCAAAAGTACATACATACTAAACTAAGTACATCTTAGCATGCAACCTAGAACAACAATAATCCCAAATAACATGAATCTTAAAGTACAACTTCAAATGTATCTTAATCACTAAAATGCGGAAAACTCAATAACATCCCAAGTCTCTCCCATAGTCCTAGCATCACACACCATCTGCGCCACCTTGTCGCCTTCCTTTGCTAAATCTTTTCCTTTCCTGTATCTGTAGTAAGAGGATATGCAATCTATAAGCAAAATGCTTAGTAAGCGCTATCTAACTCACAAAAACTCAAATATGCATGTAAACATACTGAAATCCAAAAACTGAAAACTCTAAGAAAACTAAAACTTGCTGAATTCTAAACACTTCCTGAAACTTATTTCGTTTGCTTAAAAACTTTTTCTTTTATTTCACTTGTTTAAAACTTATACTTTAATACTTTTATACTTATGTAACAACCCAGCCCTCTTGGCCCATTTGGCGACCCTCGGGTCGTCGACCGTCGGCCCTTATGTCGTCAGCCCATTTGGCGACCTCTCATGTCGTCGACCGATGACCCTTGGCCGTGCCGTTACTCACTAGGACTTTCCACCCCTGGCCAGTGGATTTTTGCCTCCCCCAGGATTCGAACTCTAAACCTCCAGGCTTAAGTATTAGAGTTTATGAATCCTGGTAACAAAGTGAGATGATCTCACTTGGTTACCAGGATTCATAAACTCTAATACTTAAGCCTGGAGGTTTAGAGTTCGAATCCTGGGGGAGGCAAAAATCCCCTGGCCAGGGGTGGAAAGTCCTAGTGAGTAACGACACGGCTAAGGGTCGTCGGTCGACGATATTAGAGGTCGCCAAATGGGCCGACGACATAAGGGCCGACGATCGACGACCCGTGGGTCGGCAAATGGGCCGCCAAATGGGCCAAGAGGGTCGGGTCGTTACAATTGGAGTAGAGCACTCACTAGGACTTTCCACCCCTGGTCAGTAGATTTTTGCCTCCCCCAGGATTCGAACTCTAAACCTCCAGGCTTAAATATTAGAGTTTATGAATCCTGGTAACCAAGTGAGATCATCTCACTTGGTTACCAGGATTCATAAACTCTAATACTTAAGCCTGGAGGTTTAGAGTTCGAATCCTGGGGGAGGCAAAAATCCACTGCCAGGGGTGGAAAGTCCTAGAGAGTAACGACACGGCCGACGGTCGACGACCCGAGGGTCGCCAAATGGGCCGCCAAATGGGTCGGGTCGTTACAACTTATGTGAAACTTATTTTACATGTTCAAAAGCTTATACTTATAATACTTTAAAATAGTAATCAAATTCTCTTGGGCCCAGGCATAGTACCATCTTATGCGCGTTCCCTAATAGGTTGGGGTAGCGAGCCACCAATCCTAAAAGAGCAGACCTCGGTCTAACAGGGCCAAAACTTCGGAATTGGACACTTGGATTTGTTTAACGACAACCTCGGAAGTCAGGTACTAGCCTCTTCAAAGTAAAATATCTTAGTTACTTCTTCTTTAAATGTCTTGACATTTTAAAAAGCACCTTGTGTGCCAAAATCCCTAAAGTCTTGACTTTGGGATCTACTTAAGGCCTTGACATTTTTCTTTCTTTTCTTTATCTTTCTTATACTTTTCTTAAACTCAAAATACTGTTAGGGTATTTTTCCATATGCATCTATAAGTGAAATCAACGAGGTAACACACAATCATGCATATTTAAGGGAAATCTAAAGCCTTGTTCTACAATGCTATCCATAAACTATCTATTAGCAAATCTGCACTGCTAAAGAAACTAAATACTTAAAGCAAATCTACACTACAATGCTTAACAAAATTCTGTACTACAATGCTTAACAGAAATCTGCATTGCAATGTTAAATAAAAATCTGCACACTAATACTTAATAAAAATCTGCACTACAAGCTTAATCAAATATGCACTTGAAACTCTAAAGGGAATTGCTCGTAACCCTTTCATAATACCAACCGAAACTGCACAGCAGCTCTAAACCAAATCAAACTTCACAGGATTGAATTAATCATGCTCATAAGTCCTAAAAGAAGTGGTCTAATAAGCACAAAACAAATCTGTACAGCAGACTCTGATACAATTTAAACTTCACAGAAATCTCCAAAGCAACTAAACTGTACAACAAACTCTAATACAATTTAGACTTCACAAAATTCTTCCAAGGCAACTGAACATACAGTAAACTCTAATACAATTTAGACTTCACAGAATTCTTCCAAGGCAACTAATCTGTACAATAAACTCTAATACAATTTAGACTTCACAGAATTCTTCCAAGGCAACTAATCTGTACAAAAGAAAGTAATCAAAATCCAAAACCGACACTTAGAACCAGAACCACTTTGAATTCATGTTATAACCTTTTAGATCTGGCCACAAGATCACAACTAAATTAAAACCAAGAAAAGCAAAATCTGACTTCCTCAAAATTGTACCCATCTCTTTATAGCAGGTACATTAAATCTACTAGGCACCAAATTAAATGTACCCTGCTACTATAGATGTCATATCTTCTAAAATCTATACAATTTTGGATTTAGAAACTCCATCTCCATGAAGTATGAATCTAAACAAGTAGTAAGGTAACTAAATCTGCTCAAACCCGAATGCATTTATACTAGCATAAACATGCACGAAAACTAAATACTTAAAGCAAATCTGATGGAAATTGCTACTGTAAACCCAAAACCATAATTGTTCTTCACACTATGTACACTAGTTCAAAGCTTATACCTTTATAAAGCATCAGAAATCCTTAAACATGCTATATCAGAACTCTACACTAATTCCTTATGGAAACATGCACTGTTCGGAAATCCAAATGAATTCACAAGAAATCTTTCTTCAATCCATAAACCTACATCACAAGAACATATAAGTAAAAATACTGGAAAACAAAGATACTAAAAAAACCAATGAAACATTTTCTTCCAAGCTTCGTATGCACCATCAAGAATAAACACAACCTGAAAACGGATCCAAAACTCTGTTTACTAAATACCAACCAAACGACATACGACACATCCTCAAAGGGAAGCCAAATCTGTCCCAAACTATAAGCTATCTGGGAAACAAACAACACAACATAGAAATTAGTACTCAACTTATCCAATTCTAACAAAAAATCTATAAACTTGCTTCAGCAGAATTGCAAGGAAGAAAAACCAGAAGCTTGGATCTATTCTAACAATCCTTAACCATCACAATTCTTTACAACAGAATCCGAAACCAAAAGCAACTCTATCCCTAGCAACCACACTTCTTAACAACATGTTTTAAAAGCCAAAAAGGAAACCTAAATCCTTAGCCAATTCAAGAATCCCTCACGGCAGCAACTTAAGAAAAACAAACCTCCTTAATAACATGCTTTGAAAACAAGAAGAGAAACAAAGAATAAACCTCGGAGCTATCCTACTGTAGGTGAGTAGCAACTTACCTTGCGTTCTTGAACTCACAGCCGAACAAGAAGCTTCTAGGGTTTCGGGTGAGCTCCAAAACTCAGCGACTTCTTTGTGTTTCCGAGCTCCCCTCGTCGAGATGGTCACGCACGGGTGAAGGCCAACCAGAAGAAGCCTTTCGCTGGCGCCGGAGACCAAACCCTAACGCGGCTGCGATTTTTACCCGAGAGAAAATGCCGACGTTGTCGCGAGAGAAGAGGAGAGGAGAAAAGATTTCGGGAGCAAGGAATAACCTAATCCCACTTAAACCTAGGTTATATTTCTGTTCTCTACTATAACTTAAATATATTTCGCTTCCCTTCTTATTAATAACATCCGCGTGAACACTTGGTTGACTGCGCCTTGCTTAAGGCTTGGATCTGGTTAGGGTTGCGGGTTCGAGTCTCGGCTGCATCCCTTCTTATTCCAATTTATTTCCTATTTATCAACTACTGCTTAAATAGATTTTGCTCCATATTCATTCACAAAATGCTTGCATAACAGTTGGTTAGCTGCATTTTGACCAAGGTTTAGTTTGGTCCGAGGTTGCTGGTTCGAACCTCGGCTTGGACATTTTTTTGTCGAAACTTCTTTCGTTTAGTAAAAATACCAAACGACCTCCAAAAATTACATAAAAATACTCTAAAAACTTCTAAAAATCTCTAAAATTTTTCTATAGCATTTTAAATATTTTTGAATTATTTTTGGGACTCAAAATGAGAAAATTTGGGTTGTTACAATTCCCCCATACCTTATAAAAAGTTCGTCCTCAAAGTTAGAATAATTCCAAATATTTCTGTCTCATACTATCCTCACGCTCCTATGTAACTTCTGTTGGTGCAACCTTAGGTCAAGGTTGACCTGGTTGACCAGACTCGAGTTGACTTGACTCGAGTTGTGTTTTGATGTTTGACGAGTTATGTTTGACAATGTTTGACGTGAACAGAAAAGTTGTATCTTGATGTTTTACAAGGATACAAGCTTGGGAGATTGTGGGTGCAACCCGTGGTTAAGGTTGACCTGGTTGACCCGAGGTGAGATGACCTGACTCAGAAAAGTCCAAGCAGGGAGCTTGGCATGGGAAAAGTCCAAGAAGGGAGTTTGGCATGGTGAAAAGTCCAAGCAGGGAGTTTGGCATGGTGAAAAGTCCTAGCAGGGAGCTTGGCATGGGAAAAATCCAAGTATGGAGACTTGGCACGGAGAAGTCCAAGTATGGAAACTTGGCACATGGGAAGTCGGAGAGGGCTCGGTAGCTCGTTCTCCGGACTGTGGTCAGAGAGGGCTCGGGAGCTCGTTCTCTGGACCGGATGGAAGTCAGAGAGGGCTCGGTAGCTCGTTCCCCGAGCTGTGGTCAGAGAGGGCTCGGTATCTCGTTCTCTGGACCGGATGTGGAAAGTCCTGGTGAGTGAAGCCAGGCAGTGGGAAAGTCCTGGTGAGTGAAGCCAGGCAGTTGTGAAAACCCTAGTGAGTGAAGCAAGGTGAAAGTCCTGGTGAGTGAAGCCAGGCAGTGGGAAAGTCTTGGTGAGTGAAGCCAGACAGTTGGAAAGTCCTGGTGAGTGAAGCCGGGCAGATTGGAAATCTTGGTGAGTGAAGCCAGGTGAAAATCCTAGTGAGTGAAGCTAGGTGAAAGTCCTGGTGAGTGAAGCCGGGCAAGGGAAAATCCAGATGGATCAAGGGTGATCGGACATCTGGTGTTGAGAAGGTCAAGTAGGTCAAGGGAGTGACCGGATACTTGACACGAAGAGAAAAGTCCAAGTGGGTCAAAGGGATTGACCGGACACTTGGTGGGGAGTCTTAGCAGGTCAAGGGAGTGACCAGATGCTAAGCATGATGTACCAAGAGGTCAAGGTTGACCGGATATTGGTTTGGACTTGGTTTGGGCAAAAACCAAGACCTGGATCGGTTTGGTGACCGATCCACTGATACTGTGGTTTCCTGATCGGTCTGGAGACCGATCAGAAAGCGATCAGTGTGCCTCTGTGAGCTTACTGATCGGTCTGGGGACCGATCAGCAGGAAGTCTGATCGGTCCCCGGGACCGATCAGCAGGAAGCCTGATCGGTCCCCGGGACTGATCAGGGTACGCACAGAGAGTTGGGCAACTCTCTGTGAAAGCATTCTGATCGGTCTGGGGACCGATCAGCATAGAGCCTGATCGGTCTCCATGACCGATCAGAAGAACCCTGGACCGATCAGGGTGGAGCCTGATCGGTCCAGGACTAGCCGTTGTGACTCAATGGCTAGGTTATTTCGGGCTTCTGTGTTCTGGCCTTTTTGCTTGCAGGTTCGCAGGTTGGCTCAGGATATCAGAGGTTATAAAAGGAGATCGAGGGCTGCTACAGTTATCTTCTTCTTCTTCTCCGAAGCTTTTGCTTCTTCTTGATCTTCTTTTTGCTTCTGCAAGTTATTGCTTCTGCTGTTCTTGAGCTTTATTCTGAAGCTTTTTGTGAGCTTCCACTCGGCTGGGACCAACTGATCAGTTGCTGTTGCTGTTGTGGTTGGACCCGAGAAGCTGCTGCTTCATCCAGTCGAAGAGAAGGCAAGTAAGCGAAGGTGTTTCATACATTTGTATTGTATTTTGCTTCTTGCTGCTTTCTACTCCTGTATTGCTTTTGCAAAACATTGTGGCGATGTTTCTCGACCCAGAAGGAGTGATTATTAGCCGGGTTTCCGGGGTCTCATCCACCGACGGATTGATAGGCTTCGTCCACCTTACGGACACGCCGAGGAGTAGGAGTATATCTCCGAACCTCGTTATATCGACGCGTGTTGAGGAAGAAACGAGCAATTTGGGGTCGGCTATTCACACCCCCTCTCTAGCCGAGTACGACGATCCTATCAAGTGGTATTAGAGCGAGGTCGCTCTTCGTTGGATCAACACCCGGGGGAGCACGAGCTAGAGAATGGAGTTATTTGGAGAAGACGTCACAATTCCACCTTTCTACGATCGCGACGACTTCGCATTTTGGAAGGTAAGAATGAAGTACTTTCTTATGACTAACCTTGAAAATTGGAGTTGTGTTTAATTAGGTTTCAAGCCTCCGATGGACAAGAAAGGAGAAACCCTAGAGAAGAAGGAGTGGACCAAGGAACAAGTCCACCAATCCCTAGTCAACGATGAGGTATTGAAAATTTTTGAATTTTCTTTACCTAATGATGTTTTGTGTAGGATAGGTGGATATAACGATGCCAAGGAGTTGTGGAACAACTTGGCAAAGTTCCATGAGGAGAACTCCACTTCAAGTCATGAAGAGGAGTCAAGTGAGCCAAGTAGCTCACTTCATGGAGGAATGGATTTAGAAGTTGAGGGCCACTCAACATCTAAAGAAGAAGAGGAGGAGAGTTCTTCTTCAAGTTCGGAGCAAGAAGAAGAAGCTTCTACCTCCGGAAGGGATGAAGGAGAGAGCGTTCATCCATCCTCAACTCTAGGTAACTCAAGCCATTTAGTTTCTAGCAAATTACACATAATGTGCTTTGAGTGTAGGGAATTTGGACATTACAAGAGTAAATGTCCAAAGAGGGTTAGAAAGACTCCACCGGCGCCAAAGGTCAAGGAAGCCGGAGTCCCAACACGCAAGGGCAAGGAGCACGTGGTGTGCTTCCAATGCAAGCGAAGGGGACACTATAGGAGTCAATGTCCGAGGGGGAGGCAACCTCACAAGGACAAAAGACCGAGCACGTCAATAGGGGGAGCGAAGGCAAACCCTAAGGTAACATTTAAGTCTCACTCTTGCAATAAGACACATGCTAGTAGTTTTGTTGCAATTGTTAATAATGATAAGCATGTTAACTTTAGGAACCAATATATGTGCTTAGGTGCTAAACATGTTAGCCTAGGTAAGGACAACACTAGAAATGCCAATCCTAGGATTAACTCATCTAAGGTTAGGGAGAACCTAGGTAGAAATCCCAAATCAACTAGACACATGCCTAGGAATACCTCAAAGAAAAAGGATAAATTAAAGCTTGAGGTATTAGAGAAAGAAAATCTAGTCTTGAGGTCAAGACTTGACTCTCTAGAAAAGGCTCTTAAGGATTTGACTCTAGGGTCTAGGGGTCAAAAACCCAAGTCCAAGGACAAGAAAGGTTTGGGTCATAAACCTAAGTCCCAAGTGGTCAAGCCCACTTATCACAATGTTCCATTAGATTATGGAACAAAATCTAGGGCAAGGAAGACCATCACCAAGGTCACAAGGGGAGTCACCCCTAGAGTTGATCTTGATGAGTCCCAAATGACCAAGGCTTCAAAGCCTAGGAGGGTCATTAGAAGGGTTGCTAGGGAAGTCATCCCTAGTGAATACTTAGTGAACCCAATGAGCTCCAATAGGTATTGGGTTCCTAGGAGCGTGATTTCATCACGCTAGATGAGTTAGGGTGTGCTAACCTCACTTGAATAGGTAGTTAACCTAATCATGGCAAAAGGTGGCACTTTAGGAATTTTCAAGGTGTAATCAAGCCTTGAAAATGAAATGGAAAATTATTTCTAAGGTGTTTAGGATGTGCCAATCACAATTGAAGAGTTTTCTAGGGTCAATCTAATTGGCACATAGTGATCTAAAAATCCTTAGTATATGATTTTAGGTCTAATACACTTAGGAATATGGATTTTATGGCAAAATAATCAAAAATGGCAACTAAGGCTAGAGTTAGGTATTTTCTATACCTTTACATGTTATTTGCCATATATTGTTTGCCATATGCCATGTCATGACATCATACTTAATTTACTATCATTTGAAATGTCATGATGATGCTTAGGTTAGTTAAAGGTCATGCCTTATTTAAGTTTCATACTTTATGACATGACATCATGACATTGGCACATGTTTTTTACTTATGATATCATTATATGCCATGTCATCATCTTTTGCATTTAAAATCAATTAATTTGATTTAAGGACAAAAACACAATTTGATATGGAGATCAAATTGTTGTTTAGAAAATGCATGAGAACTTAGCCTAAGATGACCTAAACCCATATCTCACATCAAAATTGACTTGGATGTGTTTGATACACCTTAGATGTGTGTGAGATATTAGGATCATGAGTTAGGATCAAGGTGCATAGTTCTTGTACCTAGATGAGCCTAATTCAAAATGGGGGATCATAGGGAAAACTTGTGTACAAGTCATGTACATATAGTTCTGAGATTATGATCCTAAATTAAAGGGTTTAAAATCATTTTAAAATTGATTTGAAAAACCTTGATGAAGCTTTTCTAGTGATAGCATTCATCATTGAGCAAGTTGATACAAAGTTTTGAAACTTTGAGCTATTTCAAAACTTTTCGAACTTTGTATCAAGATTTGAAAATGGAAGTTATTTTCATAGAAAACTATTTTTTCTTGATAGTATATGTTATGAGGAATGTATCCTCAAAGTTTTACAATTTTTATAATTTTCTGAAATTTTCTAGGAGTTTCTGAATTTCGGGAGGAAAATCAGAAATTCTGATATCAGACTTGTGGACCGATCAGAGAGGATTCTGATCGGTCCAGGAAAGTGTGGATCGGTCACTAGGACCGATCCAGGAGAGTGTGGATCGGTCTGGTGACCGATCCAGGAGAGTGTGGATCGGTCTGGTGACCGATCCAGTGAAGGCTGATCGGTCTGGTGACCGATCAGAGTGTGCCAAATGCTGATTATTCGACTGTTGACTGAAATTTCAGCTATGGAAGTTGTTGGTTTAGATTTCTAAAGGTTTGAAACTCTCCAAGACATTGTTGGTGCAATGGTCAAGGGGGAGTTGACCTTTAGGGGGAGTTTTACTACTGGTCAAGGGGGAGTTGACCTTTAGGGGGAGTTTTTACTCGCCAAAGTTTGAGTGATGTGAGATTATCACTAAGTTAATTGTTGACCTTAGTATCAAGGGGGAAATTAAGGGTTTCAATGAAAGGTATGAGACCTTCATTAGAAAGAAACTCTTGACCTTGATTCACTCTTTTTGATGTGTGTCAAAAAGGGGGAGAGCGTAGGTTTGGGGAGAATGTTCAAGGAAGAACATTAGAAAACCTAAGTTTGATTATGAGTTTTGTCAAACATCAAAAAGGGGGAGATTGTTGGTGCAACCTTAGGTCAAGGTTGACCTGGTTGACCAGACTCGAGTTGACTTGACTCGAGTTGTGTTTTGATGTTTGACGAGTTATGTTTGACAATGTTTGACGTGAACAGAAAAGTTGTATCTTGATGTTTTACAAGGATACAAGCTTGGGAGATTGTGGGTGCAACCCGTGGTCAAGGTTGACCTGGTTAACCCGAGGTGAGTTGACCTGACTCGGAAAAGTCCAAGCAGGGAGCTTGGCATGGGAAAAGTCCAAGCAGGGAGTTTGGCATGGTGAAAAGTCCAAGCAGGGAGTTTGGCATGGGAAAAATCCAAGTATGGAGACTTGGCACGGAGAAGTCCAAGTATGGAAGCTTGGCACATGGGAAGTCGGAGAGGGCTCGGTAGCTCGTTCTCCGGACTGTGGTCAGAGAGGGCTCGGGAGCTCGTTCTCTGGACCGGATGGAAGTCGGAGAGGGCTCGGTAGCTCGTTCCCCGAACTGTGGTCAGAGAGGGCTCGGTAGCTCGTTCTCTGGACCGGATGTGGAAAGTCCTGGTGAGTGAAGCCAGGCAGTGGGAAAGTCCTGGTGAGTGAAGCCAGGCAGTGGGAAAGTCCTGGTGAGTGAAGCAAGGTGAAAGTCCTAGTGAGTGAAGCCAGGCAGTGGGAAAGTCCTGGTGAGTGAAGCCAGGCAGTTGGAAAGTCCTGGTGAGTGAAGCCGAGCAGATTGGAAATCCTGGTGAGTGAAGCCAGGTGAAAATCCTAATGAGTGAAGCTAGGTGAAAGTCCTGGTGAGTGAAGCCGGGCAAGGGAAAATCCAGATGGATCAAGGGTGATAGGACATTTAGTGTTGAGAAGGTCAAGTAGGTCAAGGGAGTGACCGGATACTTGACACGAAGAGAAAAGTCCAAGTGGGTCAAAGGGATTGACCGAACACTTGGTGGGGAGTCTTAGCAGGTCAAGGGAGTGACCGAATGCTAAGCATGATGTACCAAGAGGTCAAGGTTGACCGGATATTGGTTTGGACTTGGTTTGGGCAAAAACCAAGACCTGGATCGGTTTGGTGACCGATCCACTGATACTGTGGTTTCCTGATCGGTCTGGAGACCGATCAGAAAGCGATCAGTGTGCCTCTGTGAGCTTACTGATCGGTCTGGGGACCGATCAGGGGTCTGGGGACCGATCAGCAGGAAGCCTGATCGGTCCCCGGGACCGATCAGGGTACGCACTGAGAGTTGGGCAACTCTCTGTGAAAGCATTCTGATCGATCTGGGGACCGATCAGCATAGAGCCTGATCGGTCTCCATGAGTGTCGTGCTACGGGAGCTTATCAAATTACAATTAAAGTTACCGAACCCCTCTACACTAAAGTAGTATAGAGATGACTCGGGTCGTCTCCCCAAAGAATGTAGCGATAAATGATAAAATTAGGATCAATTATTGCTTTGAATTTTAACGTGAAAATGGAGGGGTTGGGTTTGAATTTTAAACTACGATATGAAATAACAAACAAGTATGAAATTAAACCTAGGAACAAAAGAGCAATGCAAGTATAAAACCTAATCCTAATTAATGAAAGACATCCTATCTATCCATTAATAGTGATCTCATAGTGTATTGTCACTCTACGCTACAATTTCACCATTAACAGAACTAAACTAAGGAATGAAAGAGCGAAACATTAAATGATCCTAACCTAGTAAATGAAAGACGATACAAATAAGAAAACCTAGTCTAACTTAAACTATGATTGCTAGGAAATTAAAAAAAAATAACATAAAGTAAGCATCGAATGAAATCTAGAGCATTAAAGAAATTTAATCTAACCTAACCTAATTGCATGAAAATGAAGCACAAACATCATGAAAATATAAATCACTAAACTAACAAACATTGCATGGAATTACACTACAGAAATAGCATCAATTAGA
Organism: Zingiber officinale; assembly: GCF_018446385.1. Taxonomy (NCBI): domain Eukaryota; kingdom Viridiplantae; phylum Streptophyta; class Magnoliopsida; order Zingiberales; family Zingiberaceae; genus Zingiber; species Zingiber officinale. The sequence continues at coordinate 31,236,773 of NC_055988.1, forward strand.
ATAGCACAATTGGTTGAGGCATTTCACCGAACATGTTGTGTGCGAAAATCAAACTAGCCAAAGTGTATGCAATCTAAGCATAGGGAGTTCTAATCAATACAAGCATTTCACATTCAACAATAACAATCCACAGAAATAAACCAATGCATAACCAAATCAACACAAACAACACATGAAGATCAAATTAATGTTGAAAGGAAGCTGCTACTGTCAAGATCTGATGAAGAAAACGTGTTGCTCTGAATTGAAGTCTGCTGTGGAAAAGGTATTTCTGTTGGATGAAGGAGATAAGTGCTGCTCGGACTGGAAACTCGCCTGCCCTCACTTCCTCCTCTAACTCTCCCGTCTCAGCTCCTCTGCCTCTTCCGCCCGAACCCCAGTAGGAAGAAGAAAGGAAAACGCCGAGAGGTAAAGGATCTTGCTAGAGAACCCCTCCGACAAGGTAGATTTGGTCGGAACTCGCTGTAGAAGTTTGCTGCCTAGAATTGCTTGTCGTCGTCGTCGCCTGCCCTAGCCCGCACGCCGCTGAGGATTGGTCGCGAACAGATAAAGAGTGGTGGATAGGAGATGACCACGGAAGGTGAGGGAAGTCCGGCCGGCGGCAATGGATTTGCAGAGATGGCCGTCGGCCGTCGGTGAAGGAGAAGAAGTGGAGCGAGGTGTTGGCGTCGGCGCGTATGAGAAGTCGCGAGCAGATGGTGTCGGGAAGGAAGAGGAGAAAAATGTGCTTTGTGGATATATTTACCCAAATCTGATCCAACGGTCCTGATCAACCCAAATCTGATGGAGTGACTGAGATCAAATCTGAGTAAATGGTCGAGATCAACTAGAACCCATTGAATGGTCAGGATGGCTAGATCAAGATGAGCGGCTCAGATCATTCCAGATCTACACAGATTGGCCAGAATCAACCAGATCTTGATGAACGGCTAGAATTAATCAAATCTGAATTTTTGCTTCGGATTTGATCCAATGGCTCAGATTTCTTCAGATTGGACTTCTCATTATCTCAAGCCTTTATGTTCAATTTGGTTCAACTTGAGCTCAATCCCTAGAAAATAAAAGTGCACAATTATTAGTAGAAATCCATAAAAATAGGAAGAATTATAACAAAACTCATAATGTGAATCTAACTCAATAAACATGATAAAAATCAACGATTAATCATATGAAAGGATTATAACATGAGAATTAAGGACAGAAATAATGCATCAAAATACTAATTATCAACTTCCCCACACTTATTCTTGCACGTCTCGAGCAAGTAAAATAAAACTAGGAAGCAACCAAAAACTCATCTCCCTATCAATTCCCTAACAACACTCTAAAAATAGTAAAAGAAAGTTACTTAGGATAATCAAGTTTTAAGAATCAAGGTATTCATGGTTCCAATTCTCACAAAAGTCAACAAGCATGGTAATTTCAATCAACTTGAATAGATTAAGCATGATAAAACCTCACAAGATGGGTATATACACTAATGCTCACATAAATAATAGACATGAAAGTGGAGCTCTCTCTAAAGCAACTCATGACATTGCACTACCATATGCTTGCTTATTTTCTACTTCTCCACTATTGTAAACATAAGTACACATAAATCAAGAGGACTTATCATGAATAATAATGAAACCACACATGTAAACAATAGAACAAGAAGGATAGACAACAAAGGAATCCAAAGAGAATATGAGAGCATTGGGGTAATCAACATGAAGAATACATTCAAATACTATACTCAAAAACTCACTCAAACATCCAACACTCAACTCTCTTTACACATTCTCATGTGATATACATCAACCACTATAACATCTCCAAAATGTATGTATGTATTAACAACTAACTCATGAGAATCTCTCAATAACAATGTAAAATGGATATATATCAATCTTTCCATTGAGATGTTTCTTCTTGTTCATCACTAACAAAATAACAAATGCTTGAGAAATTTTTTTTCCTCTCTTTTTATTTTTATTTTTTTGATTTTTTTTCTTTGTTTTTTTTTCTTTCTTTTTCTTTTTCTTTTTCCTTTTTTTTTTCAACAAGAATAGAGAGAATTTTTTTTTTTCAACAAGCATTCGTCCATACATATTTGCCTTCCCCACACTTAAACTTGTCCGTCTCGGACAATATAACAAATCATGATATTACTTAAAACTCACAACAATAGGGGGCTTAAAAAAAATAATAATAAAGATATGCCAAAGAAAATATAACTCTTCATGCAATCACCCAATGCTCTCATCAAATGACTAGGGATAAAGATATGATAGTGAAAATATAACGACAATGAAAAGATGTGACAAGGGAAGTACAATGATAATGATAATGAAAATAAAATGTAATGGCAATGAGAAGATATGACAAGGAAAGTACAATGAAACATGAAAGCAATAGGTGAAATGTTTACGGGTAAGAACAACAAAGTATAGGAACAACTAAGAGATGAATAAGAAAATTTGCCTCTATCATATTCATGCAAGCTTATGTTACCATGATTTCAAAAAGAATCAAAGCAAGTTCTAGAGTGTCAAGTATCACAAGTGCTATCACACACAAGAGGATTAAGGATAAGCGTGAAAAAAACCTCACTAGGTGAATAATCAAATATCATGCATAATCTAACAAGATAGAGTCCATCACCATAACAAATGACTAATGCAATTAATGTACCCAACAATACCAAGGAAACCAAAACTTAATAGTCAAACTTAACTATCTTTTACAATTCTCAAAGCATTATAAAGGGACATCCAGAGAGATATGACTCAAAATTAAGCAAGTTATAAAAAAAATCAAACAAAATGCAAAACAAGAAAACAAAGTATGAAAGCAAAGTATGGAAGCAAACAAACATGCTAATATAAAGATAAAGGAAAGCAAGAAAAAAGAAAGGAAAAGAACGAACTCCCCTTTATTCCTGGCGGTTGGAGACGGTTCAGAAGTAGAATCCACGCCGGTAGTGGAATGATCTTTCCCGGTGGTTGCAAACGATTAAGGTGCAAAATCCAAGTTGGTACATTTCAGTATCGACGCGTGTTGAGGAAGAAACGAGTAATTTGGGGTCGGCTATTCACACCCCCCCTCTCTAGCCGAGTACGACGATCCTATCAACTTCCTCGTGCTTCTGGTTCTAAATGACCTTCACTAATGGTACTCTTTGTTCCTTAGTCTCTCAACTTCTCGGTCCTCTATCATTCATATCGCATCGTACCTATTCGTGGTCCTTGGAAGGCCTGTTATAAAGTCTTTGGAGATCATAGGTGCATTAGTCACATCAAATGACATGACTACAAATTCGTAGTGTCCATATCTAGTCCTGGAAACTGTTCTGGGTGTATCACTTCCTTTCACTTCCAACTGATGGTACCCAAAACGTAGGTCAGTTTTAGAAAACACTATTGCCCTCTTTGCTTGATCAAATAGATCATCTATTCTAGAAAGAGGGTACTTGTCCTTAACTGTTACTTTGCTCAACGCTCTAAAATCTATGCACATCCACATAGACCGTCTTTCTTTTTAACGAACAACGCTGGAGCTCCCCGGGGTGAATGACTAGGGTGGATGAAACCCTTGTCAAGTAGCTCCTGAAATTGTTCTTGTAACTCTTTTAGCTCTGCTAGAGAAATTCGGTAAAGAGCTTTTGAAATTGGGCTGGTGTCAGGAACCAATTCAATTTCAAACTCCACTTCTTTGTTGGGAGGTAGTCCAAGTAGCTCTTTTGGGGAATACCTCCGGATACTCGCAGACTATCCCAACTTCCTCCTGCTTGGGTCTTTCTTGTTCTTCTATACTCACAATGAATGCAAGAAAATCAGCACACCCTTTAGCTAACATCTGGTGAGCTGTGAGGGAGGAGAGGAATCTCTGGGTTTTCTTCTTTGGTACTCTCGTGAACTCAAAGGTTGGTTCACCCTCTGGACTAAAGATCACTTTCCTTCTGCGGCAGTCCACTGAAGCATTGTACTTGCTGAGGAAATTCATACCCAAAATGATATTGAAATCCTGCATGGCGAGGACTACTAGATTAACATATAGCTCTCGGTCTGCAATTCTGACTGGTACAGACCGAAGCCACTGGTTGGATTCCATAACCTCCCCAGAAGGTAGGGTTGTCAGGAACTTGGAGTTCATACTTTCTGTAGGTACCTGTAATTCTTTGGCGAAGGGTACTGATACAAAAGAATGGGTCACCCCAGTATCAAATAGTGCAGTAGCCGAATGTTGAAAAATAACTACTTGACCTGTTACGATCGTGGAGGCACTAGCTGCTTCCTCTTTAGTGAGGGAGAATACTCTGGCACTGGCTGGATCTGGTGGGGCTTCCAACCTTCCTTGACAGAGCTGAGGTCCTTCTAGAGCTACAGGCATATAATGTAACTGAGATTTGCCTCCATATTGTATTGGTTGTGGCTGAGGTGCTTTGAGCTTGTTAGGGCATTCTTTAACCATGTGTCCTTCCTGCCCACATGAATAACATCCCGTCTTACCCAAAAGACAAGCTCCTTGATGTGTTCTCCTACATTTAGGACAGAGAGGGAACTTGGTCTGCTTATTTGCTGGTCCTTCCTTCTGGTTACCTCCTGAGTTCCGTTGTTTTTCTCTTATGACCCTTGCCCTTTTGGTTCTGATTACTTGACTGGGGTTTCTGGCTCCCCACTGTCTTGTCTTCAATCTTGACTGGCTTCAACTTCAACCACTGTATCAGATATGCTTCTTGTCTTCTAGGTGCTGTGGGGACTTCCAGGGCGGCTAGTGGAACCTCAGTCACCACTGGAGTCTCCACATTGATAGTTGGAGGAGTGGGAGGGACTGACTGCTGATTCGCCATCAGATTGACGATCACTTGTTGCTGCTTCGCCACTTGTCTCTGGAGTTGAGCAATAACTTCAAAGAGATTTGGTTTAGCTGTTCTGGGCTCTTCGTTCTCCTGAGCTCGGTCCTCAGTACAAGTGGTACGGGGACATCCTCTTCTTGACATCTAGTTATACCGAGAAAAACAAAACTAAAATCGTCTCTATTCTTACTAATCATATGGCATATGTATCAAAAATAAAACAAGAATTTTCTTCTTACTTAAGTGCATATAAGCAGATACTCTATACTGCAAATAATAAGGGAAAGCATAAAAGAAAACTTAAATACTTTCTTACTTGAAGACGGCAAAGATGGTGCTGATGTGTGATGCTGGAGAATGGGAACTGCTCTGATACCAACTGTAACGACCACCCTTCTTACTACTACTACTACTCTCTAGAGGTGGACGCTACTTAACTACTGACTCTACTTAACTGGTATGATCGAAACCACGAGGAGTCCTTATCGAAAAAATTTCAACAGAGTCTCCCCTGTATCGGTGACCATAAACTTAGATACAAACATAATATACATCAGCCACAGGTGGCTGAAACATATAACAAACTCTCACGCAATTAAATAAGTATCAAACACTACACACATAAAAAATAACCCAAAAGTACATACATACTAAACTAAGTGTTAGGATCTTTCGTACGGCTAGAGAGGGGGGTGTGAATAGCCGCCCCAAATCGCTCTCGTTTCTTCCTACAATTAGGTTAGTCGCAGCGGAAAATACAAAGAAACGAAAGAGAAGAAAACCAAACCTTAACACGAGGATGTAACGAGGTTCGGAGATTAGGGCTCCTACTCCTCGGCGTGTCCGTAAGGTGGACGAGTCCGGTCAATCCGTCGGTGGATGAGTCCCCGGAGAACCGGCTAATACAATATACTCCTTGTGGGTGGAGAAACCTCGCCACAAACGTTTGCAACAGCAAACAAAGAGTACAAGAGCAGTAAGAAAAGCAATACAATATGAACACAATCGCACTCTACCAATTGCTTGCTTTCTTGTCGACTGGAGGTGAAGCAGCAACTTCACGCGACGCCTACAACAGTAGGAACCCAGCCGGAAGCTCACGCGAAGCTTTGGAGAGCTCAACAAAGCTCACTAAGACTTAAGCGAGCATGCAAATATTTGATGTGACAGGCAAGAAGATTCTAAAATATGATTTGTAGGCTGGACATGCTTTGTTGTCAGTGACATAAACTTTCAAAAGAGTACAAAAAGACATGTATGGGTCTCGCTATAGTTCGATCGGTCGTGGACCGATCGGGAGGATGCCTGATCGGTCTCATGGGGTCCAACACCTAATTCGGTGCTCACTCGACACATTCCTAGAACAGAGTGGAGGAAAATTGAGCTCGATTGACCTTGAGGTCCGAACGATCTGACCGCGGATCAGGGAATTGTTATTGACCGATCGAAAAGAGCTTGTCGGGATCGGTTCGGTGACCGATCCAGAGCTTGGGTTTGGCCCAAACCAAGTCCCAAGACTTCAAACCAATATCCGGTCAACCTTGACCTATTGGTACTTCATCCTAGCATCCGTCACTCCCTTGACTGCTAGAACTCCGCCAAGTGTCCGGTCAACCTTGACCTACTTGGACTTTCCTCAACACCGATGTCCGATCATCCCCGATCCATCTGGATTTTCCCTTGCACGGCTTCACTTACAGGACTTTCACCGGCTTCACTCACCGTGATTTCCACACCGCCTAACATCCCAGTTAGGACTTCCACTCACTTTCCACTCACCGGCTTCACTCACGGGACTTTCCCTTTCACCTAGCTTCACTCACTAGGATTTTCACCGCTTCACTCACCGTCACACCGCCTAGCTTCACTCACTAGGTCTTTCCCGTCACTCACCAGGACTTTCTCCAACCGCCTGGCTTCACTCACGGGACTTTCCACCGCTGGCTTCACTCACTGGGACTTTCTCCTGCCAAACTCCCTGGACTTTCCCGTGCCAAGTCTCCATACTTGGACTTTCCGCTAAGCTACCCGCTTGGACTTTTCCCGTGCCAAGTCTCCGTACTTGGACTTTTCCAGCCAAGTCTCCATACTTGGACTTTTCGCCAAGCTCCCTGCTTGGACTTTTCCGTTGCCAAGTCTCCATACTTGGACTTTTCAGTCAACCAGGTCAACCTTGACCTAGGGTTGCACCAATAATCTCCCAACCATCTATTCTTGTCTCACATCAAGAATACAACTCTTCCACGAGTGTCAAACATCAACATGCAACTCAACTAGGTCAATCTTGACCTAAGGTTGCATCAACAATCTTCCCAAGTCAAACATCAAAATACAACTCGAGTCAAGTCAACTCGAGTCGGGTCAACCAGGTCAACCTTGACCTAAGGTTGCACCAACAATCTCCCCCTTTTTGATGTTTGACAAAACTATAATCAAGTTAGGTTAACCCGATAACCTAACTTAGGTTTTCCAACCATCTTCCAATGTCCAATGTTCTTTCCTTGAACATTCTCCGGACATTCTCCCCTTAGGTTAACCCGATAACCTAACTTGGGTTCTCCAATAGTTCTCCCCCTTTTTGACACACATCAAAAAGAATTCCAATGTTCTTCCTTGAACATTCCTTGACATTCTTCCCCTAGCTTAGGTTAACCCGATAACCTAACTTGGGTTCTCCAATAAACACTCTCCCCTTTTTGACACACATCAAAAAGTAAAAGGAGGATATCAAGGTCAAAAGTTTCTTCCTAATGAAAGTCCCATACCTTTCATTGAAACTCTTAATTTCCCCTTGATACTAAACTCAACAATCAACTTAGTGATAATCTCATATCACTAATCCTCAAAAGTTTTAAGGAGTAAAAACTCCCCCTAAAAGTCAACTCCCCCTTGACAATTAGGTAAAAACTCCCCCTTAAAGGTCAACTCCCCCTTGACCATTGCACCAACAATGTCTTTGAGAGTTCCAAACCTTTAGAAATCCAAAATCACAACTTCCATAACTGAAATTTCAGACAACAGCTGAAATTCAGCAGGTTGGCACGCCCTGATCGGTCCCCGGACCGATCAGAACCCCTCTGGATCGGTCCCCAGACCGATCCAGCCTTTCACCAGATCGCAGTGCTACTGGAACTCACTGGATCGGTCTGCAGACCGATCCACAATACTCTGGATCGGTCCGCAGACCGATCAGAGCTTCCCTGGATCGGTCCCCGGACCGATCCAGCCACTGAAATCGAATTTCGATTTCCCCTTCCGGAAATTCAGAAACTCCTAGAAAATTCCAGAAAATTCAAAAATTACGAAACTTTGAGGATACATTCCTCATATCATACACTATCATGGAAAAATAATTTTCTATGAAAATAGTTTCCATTTTCAAATCTTGATACAAAATTCGAAAACTTTGAAATAGTTCAAAGTTAAGTCAGTTTTGTATCACAATGTTCAATGATGAGTGCTATCACTAGGAAAGCTTCATCAAGGTTTTTCAAATCAATTTCAAAATGATTTTAAACCTTTTAATTTGGGACCACAATCTTAGGGCTATATGCACATGACTTGTACACAAGCTTTCCCTATGATCCCCCATTTCTTGAATTAGGCTCATCTAGGTACAAGAACTATGTACCTTGATCCTAACTCATGATCCTAATATCTCACACACATCTAAGGTGTATCAAATCACATTCAAGTCAATTTGATGTGAGATATGGGTTTAGGTATCTTAGACTAAGGTCTTATGCATTTTCTAAACACAAATTTGATCTTAATATCAAAATGTGTTTTTCATCCTTAAATCAATTTCATTGATTATTAATGCAAGAGATGATGACATGGCATAAATTAATAACATAAATGAAAACATGTGCCAATGTCATGATGTCATGGCATAAAGTTTGAAACTAAACTAACACATGACATATAGATAACCTAAGCATTATCATGACATTTCAAATGATAATAAAATAAATATGATGTCATGGCATGGCATATGGCAACCAATCATGGCAAGTTAGCACAAATAAAATACCTAAATTCCCTATCTAAGTATCCTTAATCACTTAGCTAACTTAAGTCCTAATCCTAGATTGCCCAAAGTGCTCCAAGAAAATGTCAAAACCCAAATTGGCATTTCTTGATCTCTTGTTTGATTTATACCATTTAAAATTCTACAAGAGTAGCACTTCTAATTTAAGGCCCGGATTGCCTTGATTACCTAAGAGAATATCAAAATCCCAATTTGATATTTCTCTAGGTTTTTCAAAATTGTGTCAACTTAAAGTGAGATTAATATATTCTCACTTTGGCACACTTTACTCTTCCAAGGAGTGAATGATAAAGATTATTCCATTTCATTTTCAAAGGTTCCCAAAAACCTTGAAAATGCTCCTTGAGTGTCAATTTCCTTGGGTTAACTACCCTTCTTATTGGAGTTGACACTCTCTAACCCATCTATGGGGTAGAGAAAATGCTCCTAGGAACCCAATACCTACTTGAGCTCATTGGGTTCACTAAAAATTCACTAGGGATGACTTCCTAGCAACCCTCCTAATGACCCTCTTAGGCTTTAAAGCCTTGGTCATTTGGGTCTCATCAAGGTCAACTATAGGGTGACTCCTTGTGACCTTGGTAATGGTCTTCCTAGCCCTAGGTCTTGTTCCATAATCAAATGGAACATTATGATATGTGGGCTTGACCATTTGGGGCTTAGGTTTGTGACTCAAACCTTTCTTGTCCTTGGACTTGGGTTTTTGACTCTTAAACCCTAGAGATGACTTCTCCATGTTTTTAAGAGCCTTTTCTAAATTATCAAGTCTTGACCTCAAGACTTGATTTTCCCTCTCTAATACCTCAAGTTTTAATTTGTCATTTTCTCTTGAGATATTCCTAGGCATGTGTCTAGTCTTCTTGGGATTTCTACCTAGGTTTTCCTTAACTTTAGAAGCGTTAATCCTAGGGTTGGTATTTCTAGTGTTATCCTTACATAGGCTAACATGTTTTGCTCCTAAGCACATGTATTGGTTCCTAAAGTTAACATGCTTATCATTATTAACAATTGCAACAAAACTACTAGCATGAGTTTTATTAGAATTGCAATAATGAACCTTAGAGATTACCTTAGGGTTTGCCTTAGCTCCCCCTATCGATGTGCCCGGTCTCTTGCCCTTGTGAGGTTGCCTCCCCCTCGGACAATGGCTCCTATAGTGTCCCCTTTGCTTGCATTGGAAGCACACGATGTGCTCCTTGCCTTTGCGTGTTGGGACTCCGGCTTCCTTGACCTTTGGTGCCGGTGGAGTCTTTCTTACCCTCTTTGGACACTTACTCTTGTAATGCCCATGTTCCCTACACTCAAAGCACACAATGTGTAATTTAATTGAACTTAAATTGCTTGAGTTACCTAGGGTTGAGGGTGGAGATGAGCTTTCTTCTTCAACCCTTCCGGAGGTGGAAACTTCTTCTTCTTGCTCCGAACTTGAACAAGAGGAACTCTCCTCCTCTTTTTCCTTGGATGTTGAGTAGCCCTCAACTCCCAATTCGCTCCCTCCATGATGTGAGCTACTTGGCTCACTAGGCTCCTCTTCATGGCTTGAGGTGGAGCTCTCCTCATGGTACTTGGCCAAGTTATCCCACAACTCCTTGGCATTGTTGTATTTACCTATCTTACACAAAATATTAGTAGGTAATGAAAATTCAATTGTTTTAGTTACCTCATTGTTGATCTCGGATTTGTGAAGTTGTTCTCTTGTCCACTCCTTCTTCTCAAGTGGCTCTCCTTCTTTATCCATTGGAGGAGAAAACCCTTCTTGTACACAAAACCAGTTCAACATATTAGTCCTAAGAAAATACATCATCCTTACCTTCCAATATGTGAAGTTGTCGTTGTAGAAGGGTGGAATCGTGATGTCTTCTCCGAATTGATCCATCTCTAGCTTTGCTCCCACGGATGTTGATCCGACGAAGAGCGTCCTCGCTCTGATACCACTTGTTAGGATCTTTCGTACGGCTAGAGAGGGGGGTGTGAATAGCCGCCCCAAATCGCTCTCGTTTCTTCCTACAATTAGGTTAGTCGCAGCGGAAAATACAAAGAAACGAAAGAGAAGAAAACCAAACCTTAACACGAGGATGTAACGAGGTTCGGAGATTAGGGCTCCTACTCCTCGGCGTGTCCGTAAGGTGGACGAGTCCGGTCAATCCGTCGGTGGATGAGTCCCCGGAGAACCGGCTAATACAATATACTCCTTGTGGGTGGAGAAACCTCGCCACAAACGTTTGCAACAGCAAACAAAGAGTACAAGAGCAGTAAGAAAAGCAATACAATATGAACACAATCGCACTCTACCAATTGCTTGCTTTCTTGTCGACTGGAGGTGAAGCAGCAACTTCACGCGACGCCTACAACAGCAGGAACCCAGCCGGAAGCTCACGCGAAGCTTTGGAGGAGCTCAACAAAGCTCAAGCACAGCAGCACTTAGAACAGCAAGAAGGAAGAAGAGTCATCGCGCAGCAGCAGCCTTCGACCCCTTTATACCTGCGAAGAAACTACAGAAGAAATCTAGCCGTTGCGACGCAACGGCTAGTGCCTGGATCGGTCAGGGGACCGATCAGGACCTATTCTGATCGGTCCCGATCGATCGCTTCTTCACGTAAAGCTGCCCACCTTCATGCGGGTTCGACGGCGGACCGATCACCGATCGGTCCACGCACCGATCCCAACCCTTGCTTTCTCAGCGACATCGTCTCTGATCGGTCCCCGCACCGATCAGCTTCCCTGATCGGTCATGGACCGATCACCGCCTCTTTGCCTCTGTTGCGGCGATCGGTCACCGATCGACAAGAATCAACAGAGCTTGTTTGGTATCGATCGGTCACGGACCGATCGAGCAACAGACACCGGATCGGTCCGGTGACCGATCCAGCTTGGGTTTGGCCCAAACCAAGTCCCAAGACTTCAAACCAATATCCGGTCAACCTTGACCTATTGGTACTTCATCCCTAGCATCCGGTCACTCCCTTGACTGCTAGAACTCCCCGCCAAGTGTCCGGTCAATCCTTTGACCTACTTGGACTTTCTCAACACCAGATGTCCGATCATCCCCGATCCATCTGGATTTTCCTGCCTCGGCTTCACTTACTGTGACTTTCACCGCTTCACTCACCAGATTTCCACACCGCCTAACATCCCGCTAGGACTTTCCCATCGCCTCGCTTCACTCACGGGACTTTCACTTCACTCAGGACCATTCCTTTCACCTAGCTTCACTCACTAGGATTTTCACCGGCTTCACTCACCGTGATTTCACACCGCCTAGCTTCACTCACTAGGTCTTTCCCTGGCTTCACTCACCGGACTTTCTCCAACCGCCTGGCTTCACTCACCAGACTTTCTGGCTTCACTCACTGTGACTTTCTCGTGCCAAACTCCCTGCTTGGACTTTCCCGTGCCAAGTCTCCATACTTGGACTTTCCGCGTACCACTGCTTGGACTTTTCCCCTGCCAAGTCTCCGTACTTGGACTCTTGCCAAGTCTCCATACTTGGACTTTTCGCGTGCCAAGCTCCTTGCTTGGACTTTTCCGTTTGCCAAGTCTCCATACTTGGACTTTTCAGGTCAACCAGGTCAACCTTGACCTAGGGTTGCACCAATAATCTCCCAACCATCTATTCTTGTCTCACATCAAGAATACAACTCTTCCACGAGTGTCAAACATCAACATGCAACTCAACTAGGTCAATCTTGACCTAAGGTTGCATCAACAATCTTCCCAAGTCAAACATCAAAATACAACTCGAGTCAAGTCAACTCGAGTCGGGTCAACCAGGTCAACCTTGACCTAAGGTTGCACCAACACTAAGTACATCTTAGAATGCAACCTAGAACAACAATAATCCCAAATAACATGAATCTTAAAGTACAACTTCAAATGTATCTTAATCACTAAAATACGAAAAACTCAATAACATCCCAAGTCTCTCCCATAGTCCTGGCATCACACACCATCCGCGCCACCTTGTCGCCTTCCTTTGCTAAATCTTTTCCTTTCCTGTATCTGCAGTAAGAGGATATGCAATCTATAAGCAAAATGCTTAGTAAGCGCTATCTAACTCACAAAAACTCGAATATGCATGTAAACATACTGAAATCCAAAAACTGAAAACTCTAAGAAAACTAAAACTTGCTGAATTCTAAACACTTCCTGAAACTTATTTCGTTTGCTTAAAAACTTATTCTTTTATTTCACTTGTTTAAAACTTATACTTTAATACTTTTATACTTATGTGAAACTTATTTTACATGTTCAAAAGCTTATACTTATAATACTTCAAAATAGTAATCAACTTCTCTTGGGCCCAGGCATAGTACCATCTTATGCGCGTTCCCTAATAGGTTGGGGTAGCGAGCCACCAATCCTAAAAGAGCAGACCTCGGTCTAACAGGGCCAAAACTTCGGAATTGGACACCTGGATTTGTTTAACGACAACTGTAACGACCCGCCTTCTACTACTAGGCTGTAAGGTCGAATCGCTACAGTTATGCTGTGCTATACTGTGCGGAAAGCTGATCTAATTTAATTTTTTTTCTAAACTATTAACTTCGGATCGATCCACAGATCGATCTACTGATACTGGTACGGTAGGAAACTCCAGATCGTTCAACCGACCGATCCATAACTAGGCTGTAATTCTGTACGCTGCTGGATCGGTCTGCCATCCGATCCAGCTGGTCCCTGATCGATCCACGGATCGATCAGGGAACGAACAGAAAGTTTCTGTTGCAGAAACCAGATCGCTGATCGGTCTACCGACCGATCAGAGGCTTCCCAGCTCCTGTTCGATCCACAGATCGATCAGAATACGAACAGAAAGTTGCTGTTCGCAGAAATCAGGTCCCTGATCGGTCTACCGATCGATCAGAGACTCCCTGATCGGTCTACCGATCGATCAGAGACTCCCTGATCGGTCTACTGACCGATCAGGGGTTTCTGATTTCCGGCTAAAACTCTGATTTCAGCAGATTTCGTGCCAAATCAGTGAAACACTCTACAAATGCTAATAACTATTCTATCATACATTAGGTAACATTCAAGACATAATATTAAGCATGTTCACTAGTTCATACCATTAACCATACCAGGATGCGAAGCATAAGGGAAAAGAGACAAGACTTTAATAACTATACTTGCTACAAGTTCTAATGCGTAGTAAAATAAAACTAGATCCCTAGGATCTTCATTCCAGTTCCTGCCACACACACCATCCTTTGCATTGTCCTCCAGCCTCCACTGCTAGTCCATCTTTCCTTTACCTTTATCTGCAGTATAAGGAAAAGTAGAATCTGTAAGCTTAAAGCTTAGTAAGAAACCATCTACCTCACTAAATCATGCACACGATGCAGATATGATTTTAAATCATGCTGTTTGAAAAAAAACATACTGAATATGCAAGCATGGCATGGCATAGTATCATACAAAGCATGGCATAACATAAGCTGATCATAAGCTATCATAAGGTATAAACAAGGAAGAGCTAAACTGAAGCTAAACTGATACTGAAATCAACCTCAACTAATATAACTAATTTTGAGTTTTGAAAACTATTTCATAATAAGTGAAAATACATAATCATGCTGTTTGGGCCCGGCAACTGTACTTGCTGTGCGCGCATCCCTAACTAGACCCGGGTTTGCAAGTCCCGAATTTAGTAGGGTTAACTAGGTTATCTAAACCTAGGGACGACTGTGGGAGTCCAACCCAATGGATACAGTGCCACTGAAAATAAAATACTGAATATAGCTAACTATTCTAACTTGCTGTTTCTAGGTTATCTGAACCTAGAGCTAGGTTGTCTGAACCTAGAGGCGACTATGGGAGCCCACCCATTGGACCGTAATCCCATATAAGCTAAAATACACTAATTTACTGTTTTAAACGCTTCTAATGCATTTAACTGAGCTATTAAACATAATTGAGGTGGTATTTAGCTACACTAACATTTTACCGAACACTTGGTGTGCTCCAACTCTCTCCTCTAATAGGGAGGTCACCTCTAGGCACCCGACAACGTCTAGAATCTCCAACTAAAGGAGAACAACGTGTCCGACCCATCTAGAGGTGCTCAACTAGATCCCTAATCCTCGAGGAGGGTTTAAACACACCCTAAGTGCCAAAAACCTGCATATAGCTAAAACTAATGCGTAGGAAATCAAACGGAGCTATTATACTGCAGGTGAGGGGTTTCTTACCTCCTGCTCGTAATTTCTTACGATTCTATTGGCTAGAATTCCGGTGGAGATGACCTTCTCGACGATCCGATCACGTCTTCGCGTTCCTCTCCCGGAGAAGAACCTCTTTCATGTTGGAGTCGTCGCCGGAAGATGAACCTAGGGACCTTGGGCTAGGGCGCCGAGAGAAGGAGAGGGAGAGGTGTGGGCGGCGGTGAGGTTTTCGAGAGGGAGAGTTGCGTGAGGTTTTTGTGAGGAGGGGGCTGCCGAACCAAATTAAACCAAACCCAACTTAAGTTCCCAATTTATATTAAGTGGATTATTGAACCCAACTCTAATATAAATATAATTGGTTCCTCTTTCTTTCAGCACGGCCCTGCTGGGTTCACCCGGTTACTAACCTTATCCCGTAAACCATAGGTCTCGGGTTCGATTCCCGCCTAAGCTATTTTGCGGTTCTAATTATTTTTGCTACTTCCGATACTCGGAAAATTCCGGAAAAATATCTAAAAATTCCAGAAAAATCATAGAATAATTCTGAAATAGTTTTGAGAATTTTTGGGCGTTACAACAACCTCGGAAGTCGGGTACTAGCCTCTTCAAAGTAAAATATCTTAGTTACTTCTTCTTTAAATGTCTTGACATTTTAATAAGCACCTTGTGTGCCAAAATCCCTAAAGTCTTGACTTTGGGATCTACTTAAGGCCTTGACATTTTTCTTTCTTTTCTTTATCTTTCTTATACTTTTCTTAAACTCAAAATACTGTTAGGGTATTTTTCCATATGCATCTATAAGTGAAATCAACTAGGTAACACACAATCATGCATATTTAAGGGAAATCTAAAGCCTTGTTCTACAATGCTATCCATAAACTATCTATTAGGAAATCTGCACTGCTAAAGAAACTAAATACTTAAAGCAAATCTACACTACAATGCTTAACAGAAATCTATATTGCAATGTTAAATAAAAATCTGCACACTAATACTTAATAAAAATCTGCACTAAAATTCTGCACTACAAACTTAATCAAATCTGCACTTGAAACTCTAAAGGGAATTGCCCGTAACCCTTTTATAATACCAACCGAAACTACACAGCAGCTCTAAACCAAATCAAACTTCACAAGATTGAATTAATCATGCTCATAAGTCCTAAAAGAAGTGGTCTAATAAGCACAAAACAAATCTGTACAGTAGACTCTGATACAATTTAAACTTCACAGAAATCTCCAAAGCAACTAAACTGTATAGCAAACTCTAATACAATTTAGACTTCACAAAATTCTTCCAAGGCAACTAGACATACAGTAAACTCTAATACAATTTAGACTTCACAGAATTCTTCCAAGGCAACTAATCTGTACAATAAACTCTAATACAATTTAGACTTCACAGAATTCTTCCAAGGCAACTAATCTGTACAAAAGAAAGTAATCAAAATCCAAAACCGACACTTAGAACCAGAACCACTTTGAATTCATGTTATAACCTTTTAGATCTGCCCACAGGATCACAACTAAATTAAAACCAAGAAAAGCAAAATCTGACTTCTTCAAAATTGTACCCATCTCTTTATAGCAGGTACATTAAATCTACTAGGCACCAAATTAAATGTACCCTGCTACTATAGATGTCATATCTTCTAAAATCTATACAATTTTGGATTTAGGAACTCCATCTCCATGAAGTATGAATCTAAACAAGTAGTAAGGTAACTAAATCTGCTCAAACCCGAATGCATTTATACTAGCATAAACATGCACGAAAACTAAATAATTAAAGCAAATCTGATGGAAATTGCTACTGTAAACCCAAAACCATAATTGTTCTTCACACTATGTACACTAGTTCAAAGCTTATACCTTTATAAAGCATTAGAAATCCTTAAACATGCTATATCAGAACTCTAGACTAATTCCTTATGGAAACATGCACTGTTCGAAAATCCAAATGAATTTACAAGAAATCTATTGGATCGAGAAGTGCTAGAGGGGGGGGGGGGGTGAATAGCGCTCATGGCTATTTCGTTCGATTATCGGAAAACTATCGAAGTAATTAAAACGCAGCGGAATAAAATAAATAAACACAGAGACACAAAGGGATTTACTTCGTTCGGAGCCTAAGGCGACTCCTACTCGAAGGCCCGCGATCCTTGATCGCTTCCGGTGGGCAAAAACTATAGGCTTGATAACAATTACAAATTACAATGAAAATATTATAACAACTTTATACCGACAACTAAGGAAGAAGAAAACAGAGCTTCGGGTTGTCGGGAGGTTGTTGCAGCACTTCTGGATCGTGTCGTTAGCAGCTAGATGCAAAGCAATCGCTTGGAAGTTGATCATTTGAAGTGCTGGTCGAAACCCCCTTATAAAGGGTGTTCAAGGCGTCTTGAAGGCTGTTCAAGGCGCCTCCATGCTGCCAGTCTTCCGCGTGGCTCAGACTTGAACTGGTCGAAGTTCATCTCCCTGAGTTGCCTTATACCCTGCTCAAGGCGCCTTCCAAGGCGCCTTATACTCCCTTCAAGGCGCCTCTATGGATGCTTCGCAGCCAGGTCAGCTTTTGCACCCGAGGCGCCTCCAAGCTCCATGGAGGCACCTCGGACACTGTTCATCCGAGGGAAAACTTCATTATTTTGTACCTGCAAGACATGTTAGTCCAAAAAATATCTTGCAACACAGAGTTAGCATAAACAGCAGCATGAATATGATAAAGAATATTATGACAGTCTCCGGACTGTCCGGGTTTGACTTCAGATTTCCGTCCGGAAACCCTAGGTCGACCCGACGCCTACTGTTCCCTCTACGGGGAACGCGTCCTCACCTACTCCACTTAGGAGATTTACCTGTTGCCAGTGCGATCCTCCAGATCGACTAGACTTTTGCTCAGCACTCGACGCTTCCGGACTTTCTGCTGGACATCCGCTTCCCGGCTAGTCCAGTCTTTCACCTGGTTCGCGACACCAGAACTTTCCACCTAGGGTTACCACCCCGTAGGACTTTTGCCTGAAGCCATCGACCTGCCAAGACTTTCCGCATAGGGTTACCACCCCCTATGACCTAGGGTTACCACCCCCTAGGGTTTTTCCTTTGCCTAACCGCAGCTAGGACTTTTCTCCACCTAGGGTTACCACCCCCTAGGACCTAGGGTTACCACCCCCTAGGGTTTTCACCTGCCTAACCGCAGTTAGGACTTTCCTAAAACACTCATTCAACATGTTAGATAACGACAAGACTTAACTTTGAACCCTTTGCCATTATCAAAATTTGGGTTCGATCGTCGGATGCTTCCCACACCAACAATCTCCCCCTTTTTGATTATGACAACCCAAATTCAAAGTTAAGTAAAATAAATGCATAAGTATATTAAAAAGTTTTAAGTGAGCAAGCTTAAGTATGTAAATTCAAATGAACGCCTAACTTAAGCTAACACTTAAACCTTTGTGAAGCTCCCCCTTAATACAAGGTTTCCTTTTTGAATTTAAATAAAGTTTTATTTTTGAATTACCTACTCTCCCCCTTAATAAAACACTTTTTACCTTTGATTTTGACTTTCCTACTCTCCCCCTTTGCCATATATCAAAAAAAAAAAAAGCAAAAATAGGCAGCTGATTAAACAAGATTTTAAAAGCACTTAATAGTTTATAACTCTCATTTCTTTAATTTTTGAAAGCAATGAGTTAAATTTTGTAAAACTGTGCTTTACTTTAGAATTTACAAAGTTAGAATTCAAAGTAAGCTAAGTTTTAAATTTTGAAAATAAAGATTGGTACTTAATTTTAGACAATACTTATTAAATTTTACAGCTGGGAGGGAGCAAAGTAGCTAAAAAGTTTGGTTTAGGAAGTCAGTTGGTCCTTAAGTCCAAGCATGAGTCAAGTTTAATAGATTGACTTTAAGAGGTATCAGAGCCCTAAAGATCAAAACATGCTTAATCAGAAAACTGAGTATCCTTCACCAACTGTCTAACCTTTAGCTAGTTGCTGATTGCCTACAGGGCAACAACTTTCACATGGTTAGTCAAGTTAAGTCAATTTGGTCCAGATAGATTTGACTAGAGCTGGAAGACTTAACTTGATTGATGTACATTGCGTATTTAACGCTCAGACTCATATCGATGCACAGATATAAGCACTCTTGAGTCCAGGCTATACCCTATGCATCTCACGCCGTTCTAAGTCTTTCAAACACAATCAAGGTATACCTAGGTGTTTGTGAGATGCTCTGGCTTAACTCTAGGGGAACATGATTTCTAGGGGGAAAGCTTAGGCTAAGTCTAATTTTTGAAAAGTCTAATAAAGTGGAATTTTGAAAGCTATTTTTCCTAGATTTTGAAAAAAACAAGTTAACAAAATGAGACACCTACTCTACCCAACACATTCCTATTTGCCTTCTAAGTGCACTGAACTCAAGTTCAGGTAAGGGTTTTGTAAAGATGTCAGCTAGGTTTGATTTGGACTCAACATGGTTGAGTGCAATTTCACCTTTAGCTACGTGATCCCTTACAAAGTGGTGTTTTACCTCTATGTGTTTAATCCTAGAGTGGTGAATAGGATTTTTGGTCAGATTAATTGAGCTGATATTATCAATAAAGATTTTTGTATTTTTATATTCTAGTTGATAGTCTTTTAATGTATGCATCATCCACAGCAATTGAGATGCACACTCTCCTAGAGCTATGTATTCAGCTTCTGTAGTGGATAGAGCAACACAATGTTGCTTTCTGCTTGACCAACTTACTAGGCACTGACCTAGAATCTGGCAGCTACCACTTGTACTTTTTTTATCTAATTTGCACCCAACATAGTCTAAATCAGAATAGCCATAAAGGTCAAAGGTGCAAGTTCTTAGGTACCAAAGTGCTACATTTAGAGTTCCTTTAATATACCTAAGTATTCTTTTAACATATGTTAGGTGTGACTCTTTTGCACAGGATTGGTATCTTGCGCACATACCTACTGCAAACAATATGTCGGGTCGGCTTGCAGTTAGGTAAAGTAAACTACCTATGACACTCCTATAGTATTTTGGATCTACTGGTTTTCCTTCAGGGTCAGAGTCAATGTTAATGTCAGTTGCCATTGGAGTATTTATAATTTTTGAATTTTCCATGCAGAATTTTTTAATTAACTCCTTAGCATATTTAGTTTGATAAATGTAGATTCCATCTTTGGTTCGTTTTATTTGTAAGCCTAGGAAAAAGTTGAGTTCCCCAACCATACTTATTTCAAATTCACTTTCCATTAATTTAACAAATTCCTTTAAAAATTTTGAGTTAGTTGAGCCAAAAATTATGTCGTCAACATAAATTTGGGCCATAAAGATGTCCTTTTCTATAGTTTTTATGAACAAGGTCGGATCTATTTGTCCTTGGTTAAAGTCTTTGGATATTAAGTAATTAGAAAATCTTTCATACCATGCTCTAGGGGCTTGTTTTAGTCCATATAACGCCTTTTTTAGTTTAAATACATGGTTCGGGTAGTCTAAGTCTTCAAATCCTGGAGGTTGGCTTACGTAGACCTCTTCCTTGATAAACCCATTTAAGAAGGCTGACTTAACGTCCATTTGGTATAACTTAAACCCTTTATTTGCTGCATAGGCTAATAACATCCTAATGGACTCGAGTCTAGCTACTGGAGCATAGGTTTCATCATAGTCTAAGCCTTCGACTTGACTAAACCCTTTGGCTACTAGCCTAGCTTTGTTTCTTATTATATCACCGTGATCATCCAACTTGTTCCTAAAAACCCATTTGGTGTCTATTATTGATTTATCTATGGGTTTAGGTACAAGGTCCCAGACTTGATTTCTCTCAAATTGTGCTAATTCTTCCTGCATTGCAATGATCCAGTCTGGGTCAGGTAGGGCTTCTTCTATAGTCTTAGGTTCAATTTTAGAAATAAGGACAATCTGACTAAGGTTTCTATAGGATGATCTAGTTCTGACTCCTAGGTTTGGGTCACCCAAAATTTGGTCAGGTGGGTGAAAGGTACTTACTCTAGTTGGTCTCAGCTGTGGGTCAGAAACTGGTTCTTCTGACTCATTAAGTTTAGGTTGTATTTCATCATCTTCTGTAGCTCTTGGGGTGATGTCAATATTTTCATTTATATTGGATAGGTTATTTTCTTCATCAAATATTACATTAGTTGTTTCTTCAACTTTCAAGGTATTTTGATTATATACTCTAAAGGCCCTACTGGTAGAGGAGTATCCTAAAAATATTCCTTGGTTAGACTTGGGTGTAAATTTTCCTAAGTAATCTTTAGTATTTAAAATGTGAACTTTACACCCAGATACTTTTAGATAGTTTAGATTGGGAATTTTATGGTAGTAAAGTTCATAAGGTGTTTTATTGTGAAGTTTGTTAATTAAAATTCTGTTTTGAATATAATTTGTAGTATTTATTGCTTTAGCCCAAAATTGATGATTCAAATTATACTCGTTTAGCATAGTCCTAGCGGCTTCTTGTAGTGTTCTATTTTTACGTTCCACTAGACCATTTTGTTGGGGGGGGGGTTCTAGGACATGAAAATTCATGTTGGTATCCATTTATGGTGAAGGAGCTCAAGGATGGAGTTAGTTCTTTCTAGGTTGGTTGATTTGTGGGTTGACTTGGTTTGTTTTCCTTTTTGACATGCATCACAGATTGAGTTTTCAATAAATTTTAATTTGGGCAAACCTCTAACTAGACCATTTTGACTCATTTTTGAAATGAGTCTAGTGTGAGTGTGACCCAGTCTTCTGTGCCACAGTTGGGTTTCCTCTTGTTGTGTCAAGAGACACTTTATTGAGGATATTGATAGGTCAATTGTGTAGATGTTATTCTTTCTAAGTCCTTTAAGTCTAATCTCAGGGTTTTCGATGTTTTTAACTAGACACCCAGATTTATCAAAATTGACTAGATATCCACTGTCACACAATTGACTTATACTTAGTAAATTAAAATTAAAATTCTCAACCAATAAAACATTTCAAATAATGAAATCGGAACTAAGTTCAATATTACCTTTTCTGATTACTTTAAGTTTACCGTCGTTGCCGAATGTAACTGATCCTAAATTCTTGTACTTGAGTTTAGTAAACTTCAACTTATCTATAGTCATGTGTCTGGAGTAGCCACTATCCAACATCCATTAATCCAATTCCTACACATGAAGTAGTTGAATCGGTTTAATGGATTTAAAGATAGCTAAATTGAAGTAGACTCCTTAGATTTTCTATCTTACCCAATCTAAGTTAGTAGGAATTAACCCTATTGTTGTTTTAAATTAACGTTTTGAGAAGTGTTTGGAATTATGTTTTAAAAGAATTAAGTTTAAAAAGATTTTATAGTTGATTAACTTTTGGAAAATAATTTTAAAGTTAACTTTGAAAAATAATTTTAAAGTTAATTAAAGTTAATTAATTTTGAAAAGATTTTAATTAATTTAAATTTGAAATAAAATTAATTTTGAATTTGAGTTTTAAAATAATTTTGAGATTGAGTTTTAGAAATAATTTTTAAATTTGAGTTTTAAAAAAATAATTTTGAAATTTGAGTTTAAAAATAATTTTGAAATTTGAGTTTTAAAATAATTTTGAAATTGAGTTTTAAAATAATTTTGAAATTGAGTTTTAAAATTTTTTTTAAATAATTTTGAAATTAATTTTGAAAAGATTTTTAATTAATTTTGAAAAGATTTTTAAATAATTTTGAAATTAATTTTGAAAATATTTTTAAATAATTTTGAAATTAAGTTTGAAAAGAATAATTTTGAAATTGAGATTTTAAAAAAATTTTGAAATTGGGTTTTTTAAAAAAAATTTTGAAATTTGAGTTTTTTTTTAAAAATAATTTTGAAATTTAGTTTGAAAAGATTAATTTTGAAATTAAAAAATAATTTTGAAATTGAGTTTTTAAAATTTTTTTAAAATAATTTTGAAATTAATTTTGAAAAGATTTTTAAATAATTTTGAAATTAATTTTGAAAAGATTTTTAAATAATTTTGAAATTAAGTTTGAAAAGAATAATTAAAAAATAATTTTGAAATTGAGTTTTTAAAAAAAATTTTGAAATTGAGTTTTAAAAAAAAATTTTGAAATTTGAGTTTTTTTTAAAAATAATTTTAGAAAATTGAGTTTTAAAAATAATTTTAGTTTTGAAAATAATTCAAGTTAATTAAAGGTAATTTAATTGTTAATTAACTTGATTTAAGTTCAAGTCAATTTCCATAATTTAATTTTTTAATCATCTCACCCGATCTAAATTGTCAATCAGGGAACCCTATAATTATTGTGAGATGAATTATGGTTGAATTTAAGGGTCTGGTTTAACTATATGTTAGATTCAGGTTTAGCTTTGGGTTCAACAAGTAAGCATTCTTTGGATAAACTTCCGGGCTATGGTGAGTCACAAGGAGCTCATTAAAGTAACCATGCCTTCGAGGTTTCCCAAATAGTCCTACCCATTGAGCTTAATACTAATCCTTGGTTTAACTAGTTAGGATCCATTTAAGGGTAGCTTCGGTCAGTTCCACTTGGCCAAATGCACCAGGTCGAAGCCATATCTTACTAGACATATGATGCCCAAGCTTCCCTAATGTACTATCATCCAAAAACTTCACCAGTACTGTGGGTCAAGTTAAACCTAGCCCGTTTTAATCTAACCTTAATTATCCTGCCGGGTGATCTACTCTTGTTTTACCCATTTCGGGTAGATTAGGTTCAATTACCCTGTCGGGTAGTTTAGTTGGGGGTGCCAGCTAGTCTGGATCCTCCATCTATATTTGATTTTGAATTTTAGCTTTTGATTTGTTAATTATAAGTTGATTTCAATTTTTTTTTAAAAAAATTTAATTTTAAATTTTTAATTTTATTTTGAATTTTTAATTTGATTTTGATTTTTTGAATTTTGAATTATAAGTTAATTTTGAATTTTTAATTTGAAAATTTTAAGATCGTTTTTCTTTTTGCTCCCCCTGGATCATGGCCTCAATATGGTCTATTGAGGTAGTGTATTTGATCCTTCGGAACCCAGTATTGGCCAAGTCCAACTTGATTGATCAATTTGGACTTGGGGACCCATGCTTGGACTGATTTACTATTTTGTTTGTTTATTAAGGATAAATAAGATTTATATTTCTTTTTACTTTTATATCCTAGCCCAGTTCTATTATAGACGGCTCTTTGTGTCCCCAGAATTAGGTCCAGATTCTTGGAGCCCAAAGAAAACCGTTCTAAGGTATTTTTTAAATCTATTACCTGATTTTTCAAACTAGAATTTTCTTCCTCAAGTTTTTGAACTTGAGTTGAATTTCCAGTTTGAACTTGATCAGGTAAGGAATTAGGGTTGGTCACTTCTTTAAGGACAACTACTTCCTTTAGAAGTGATTTAATCCTAAGGTTTGACTTAGCCAACTTGCGTAATAAATAATTGACTAAATTATTAAGCCTCGGAATACTTACAGTGGAGTCTGGCCCTTCGGAAACGGATGCGGATCCGTGGCTTCACTCGGACTCGGCCTCTGACTCGCTCTCACTCTCGACGATCTGGTCCCGGGCCATCAGTGCGAGTAAACTCGTCTGATCGAGTTCGTCGTCGTCGTCCTCCGAAGAAGATTCGTCCCAGGTTGCCTTCAGGGCATTCTTTCTTCTTTGCTTTTTGGCTTCCTTTTGGTTGGGGCAGTTGGCTTTGATGTGTCCCTTCTGGTTGCACCCGTAGCAGGTAACTTCAAACTTTACCTTCGAACTCGGTTGGGCCTCCTTGGATTGTACTGCCTTCTTCAGGTCTTTCTTGTTGAAGCCCTTCTTCTTCTTGTAGAGCTTCTTCACGAGGTTCACTAGTTCGCTGGTCAGTTCGTCTTCTGAATCTTCTGAGTCGGGTTCGTCTTCTGATTCCGGTTCAATTTTTCGCCGTACTCTTTGTTGGTGCGGGTAGCACTAACGGTCTAACCTAGGTTTTGATGAATAACAAATAGGTTAAGTTAGTTTTGTTGTTATCTGACACTTTGATCGAGTGTGCAGGAGAAGTCCAAACAGGTCGACGGGCTGACCGGATGTCTGGCACGAAGCCCAGCTAGGTCTATGGGCTGACCGGATAGCTGGCGAGAAGTCCAAGCAGGTCGACGGGCTGACCGGACGCGTGGCAAGAAGTCCAGCTAGGTTGACGGGCTGACCGGATAGCTGGCAAGAAGTCCAGACGGGTCGAAGGGCTGACCGGACGTCTGGCAGGTAAGTGAGGTAAGTCACTGGAGGGGAGTGACTACGAGGACGCGTTCCCGGGAAGGGAACATTAGGCGTCGATCCGACTTAGATCCATTTCGGATGTCTAAGTCGAGATCGTGACTAGATTCCGGTCTCGGAAAGACGGAATCTAAGTCATACTATTTGTACTAATTCATACTATTATAATATTATAGGAGTGCAATAGGTAGCCTACTGTACTTAACTGCAAGCCGACCTGATATTTTATTTGCAGTTAGTATGTGTGCTAGATACCAAACTTGTGCTAAGGGGTCCCATCTGACATAAGTCAAAAGAATTTTTAGATACCTTAAGGGAACAACAAATGTAGGAATTTGGTATCCTTGGACAAATAATTTTGAACTAATAGGGTATTCTGACTCAGATTATGCTGGATGTAAATTAGACCGCAAAAGTACAAGTGGTGGATGCCAATTATTAGGTTCATCACTTGTCAGCTAGTTTAGTAGAAAGCAACATTGTGTTGCTCTATCTACAACTGAGTCAGAATATATAGCTATAGGCGAATGTGTTGCACAATTATTATGGATGATGCATACTCTAAAAGATTTCAACTTAAATATCACAAATGTAAAAATATTAATTGACAATATAAGTTCAATTAACTTAACCAAGAACCCTGTGCATCATTCAAGAACCAAACATATTGAAATTAGGCACTACTTTATCAGGGATCATGTTACTAAAGGTGATATTGAACTCAAATACATTGAGTCCAAATCAAATTTAGCTGACATTTTCACAAAACCACTCCCTGAAAGTGAATTTAGCAACTTACGTCGAAAATTAGGGATGTGCTTAATAGACTAGGATTTTTCAAAATTGTTTTAAAAAATAATTGTTTTCAAATTATAAATTAAAATTGTTTGTTTTCAAAACTTTCCATTTTTAGATTTTCAAAAACAGTTTTGGCCTTAGACTAGCTTTGAATCCATAGAAAGCATGTACCCATAGGACTAGTTTTTGAGCATCTCACCAACACCTTAGGTTTACCTTGCTTGTGTTTGACAAACATAGAAAGGGGTGAGATGCATAGGCCAACTGTCTGGACTTAAGATGCTTATTTCAGTGCATCAGCATAAGTCTGGACGTTAAATACAAATCAGACAGTAATCAGATTAAGATTATCAGTCAAGTCAAACACTGACTGCTTATAATCACCTTAATTTGACTAATCAAGTGAAAGCTACTATCTTCTGATAGTTAGTTAGTACCTAATTGGTTAGACAACTGTTTAATTTTAAGTATCAAGTTCAGGGGGAGAAATTAATTAAAATTTTATGTGTTTGAAAAATGCTTTTGTACATCTATTTTAAAACTAACTTATTTTTTAAAACACCAGTTTTCAAAAAGTTAAATTTAACTAAGTGTTTGAAAAACTTGGAAGTTTAATCCCACCTAATTTTTAAAACCTGATTTTAAAAATTGAATATTACAAATTTAAACTTATTCAGTTTTGTAACATATGCTTGAAAATTAAACTTTCCAAACTTACCTGTTATCAAATTAGCCTTAAAAATTTATTTTGGCAAAAATTTTACTTCTTGAAAAATTAATCTTACTTGTTTAATTTTTGCTTTGTTTTGAAAAATCGAAGTTGAAAATTTACCTTTTTGAAAAGTAAATGTTACTTAAACTTGAAAAGTAAATTTGAAAAACCTGATTTGAAAAATTTTACACGCTTGAAAAGTTAAACTTGATTAACTTTAAATTTATACTTTTCAAAATTCAACTTGTCTCCCCCAAGTCAACTTGACTATTTTTAACTTGGTGTTAAAAATTGTACTTTTATCTTTGAATTTTGAACCAAACTTAGATATTTTTCAAAATTAGCTGTTTTTTTAATTTGATTACTTTTTACAGTAACTCTACACTATGATTGTTTACCCTTGCTTATTTTTTTTGATGAATGCCAAAGGGGGAGGGTTAGGTGGTTAAGTTAGCTAAACTAAATTGAAAACACTAAAACTAACTTTAAAACCGATGTACCTGTTTTATTTATCTTTGCGTCCTTTCACTAACTTAACCAGGTTGTCATTCCATCAAAAAGGGGGAGATTGTTGGTGCGGGTAGCACTAACGGTCTAACCTAGGTTTTGATGAATGACAAATAGGTTAAGTTAGTTTTGTTGTTATCTGACACTTTGATCGAGTGTGCAGGAGAAGTCCAGACAGGTCGACGGGCTGACCGGATGTCTGGCACAAAGCCCAGCTAGGTCGACGGGCTGACCGGATAGCTGGCGAGAAGTCCAAGCGGGTCGACGGGCTGACCGGACGCGTGACAAGAAGTCTAGCTAGGTCGACGAGCTGACCGGATAGCTGGCAAGAAGTCCAGACGGGTCGAAGGGCTGACTGGACGTCTGGCAGGTAAGTGAGGTAAGTCACTGGAGGGGAGTGACTGCGAGGACGCGTTCCCGGGAAGGGAACATTAGGCGTCGATTCGACTTAGATCCATTTCGGATGTCTAAGTCAAGATCGTGGCTAGATTCCGGTCTCAGAAAGACAGAATCTAAGTCATACTATTTGTACTAATTCATACTATTATAAAATGTGCTAACAATCTGTTTTGCAGGATATATATTGCCTCAGACTAACTTTGTTTTGCAGGAAAAGGGAGTTTTCTGGAACAAGGTGGTCCGAGCGCCCGAAGTTCCGGGCGCCCGGAAGGGATCCGGGCGCTTGGAAGCAAATTATATCCAGGCCAAGTCGTCGGCACGTGGAGCATCTCGGTTCGAGCAGCTACGTCACATTCCAGGCGCCCGGAAGGAATCCAGGCGCCCGGAGCAACATATAAAAGAAGCCCCAGGCAAGAGCTTCAAAATCATCTGTTTCACATCTGAGAACTCTGAGATTACTCGCTCTGCCGCTCTACGCTCCAACGATGCTCACAAAGCTCCGACGACACGATCCCGCTCTTTTAAATTCCTTGTCTGTCGGTACAGCTTTGTTTTTTTTTTCATTAGCATCTTTTTGTACTTAAATTGTAATTATCCGAATTGCTAGTGAATTGCCCAACGAAAGTACTCAAGGAGTACGGGCCTTCGAGTAGGAGTCGTCACAAGCTCCGAACGAAGTAAAATCAATTGTGCTCATTTACTTTTCCACTGCGCTTATACTTAATATTCTCGAATCGATATTCACCCCCCCTCTATCGAACGATCACGGTCCTACACTCTTGGTTCCCGTGTTCGACTAGTACCTGCAATTAAAGCAATACCCTTCTCAGTCAGCTGTGCATTAGTTTGTTCATGAAGTTCAAATTCACTAAACAATTCATCTAATTTTAAAGAAGATAAATCCTTGGAGACTTTGTAGGCATCTACCATTGATGCCCACAATGTGCTCCTAGGAAATGAATTAAGAGCATACCTTATGATATCCCTATTTTCTACCTTCTGCCCGATTCCGTGAAGGGAGTTAAGGATATCTTGGATTCTTGCATGTAGTGAACTCGCTGTCTCGCCTTCCTGCATTTTTAAATTGTATAGTTTATTAAGTAACAAATCACTCTTACTTACCTTGGTTTCTGAGGTGCCCTCGTGAAGTTCGATCAGTTTCTCCCACAGCTCCTTTGCGGAGGAGAACGGACCGACTCTGTTGAGCTCTTCCTTGGTAAGACCGCACTGGAGGGTGCAGGTGGCTTTGGCATCGGCTTCCACCTTTTTGATAAGAGATGGTTCCCACTTTTCGCAAGATGTAGGCTTGCCGTCTTCATCAGTTGGTAATTGTAGTCCCGTCTTGACTATCATCCAAGTGTCGAACTGGGTTTTAAGATATATCTCCATTCGCCCCTTCCAATACTCGAAGTCTTCTCCGGAGAATAGTGGGGGTCGAACAGTGCTGTATACTTCTTGTTGTGCCATTTAGTTCTGGCAAAAGCAAAAACAAGAAGATCTATTCCAAGATTGAGTCTTGGATTAGTAGTGTAGGAAGAATAAAAAAAACGAGCTCAAGTGATATTGACCAACTTTGAGCAACACTGATTTGAAAAGAATTAGAATTTTAGCTACTAAGCTAATTTCTAATTGATTCCGAAAAACCAAAAAAAACCACGAAAAAAATGTTTTGAATGGTGGTTGCACCAATTCAGAACAACCCCGCTCTGATACCAATTATTGGATCAAGAAGCGCTAGAAGGGGGGGGGGTGAATAGCGCTCGTGGCTATTTCGTTCGATTATCGGAAAACTATCGGAGTAATTAAAACACAGCGGAATAAAATAAATAAATACAGAGACACAAAGGGATTTACTTTGTTCGGAGCCTAAGGCGATTCCTACTCGAAGGCCCGCGATTCTTGATCGCTTCCGGTGGGCAACAACTATAGGCTCGATAACAATTACAAATTATAATGAAAATATTATAACAACTTTATACCGACAACTAAGGAAGAAGAAAACAGAGCTCCGGGTCGTCGGGAGGTTGTTGCAGCACTTCTGGATCGTGTCGTTAGCAGCTAGATGCAAAGCAATCGCTTGGAAGTTGATCATTTGAAGTGCTGGTCGAAACCCCCTTATAAAGGGTGTTCAAGGCGCCTTGAAGGCTGTTCAAGGCGCCTCCATGCAGCCGAGTCTTCCGCGTGGATCAGACTTGAACTGGTCGAAGTTCATCTCCCTGAGGCACCTTATACCTTGCTCAAGGCGCCTTCCAAGGCGCCTCCATGGATGCTTCGCAGCCAGGTCAGCTTTTGCACCCGAGGCGCCTCCAAGCTCCATGGAGGCGCCTCGGACACTGTTCATCCGAGGGAAAACTTCATTATTTTGTACCTGTAAGACATGTTAGTCCAAACAATATCCTACAACACAGAGTTAGCATAAACAACAACATGAATATGATAAAGAATATTATGACAGTCTCCGGACTGTCCGGGTCTAAGTTCGGATTTCCGTCCGGAAACCCTAGGTCGACCCGACGCCTACTGTTCCCTCTACGGGGAACGCGCCCTCACCTACTCCACTCAGGAGATTTACCTGTTGCCAGTGCGATCCTCCAGATCGACTGGACTTTTGCTCAGCACTCGACGCTTCCGGACTTTCTGCTGGACATCCGCTTCCCGGTTAGTCCAGTCTTTCACCTGGTTTGCGACACCAGGACTTTCCACCTAGGGTTACCACCCCCTAGGACTTTTTCCTGAAGCCATCGACCTGCCAAGACTTTCCGCATAGGGTTACCATCCCCTATGACCTAGGGTTACCACCCCCTAGGGTTTTCCCTTTGCCTAACTGCAGCTAGGACTTTTCTCCACCTAGGGTTACCACCCTCTAGGACCTAGGGTTACCACCCCCTAAGGTTTTCACCTGCCTAACCGCAGTTAGGACTTTCCTGAAACACTCATTCAACATGTTAGATAACAACAAGACTTAACTTTGAACCCTTTGCCATTATCAAAACTTGGGTTCGATCGTCGGATGCTTCCCGCACCAACAAAATCTTTCTTCAATCCATAAACCTACATCACAAGAACATATAAGTAAAAATACTGGAAAACAAAGATACTAAATAAACCAATGAAACATTTTCTTCCAAGCTTCGTATGCACCATCAAGAATAAACACAACCTGAAAACGGATCCAAAACTCTGTTTACTAAATACTAACCAAACGGCATACGACACATCCTCAAAGAGAAGCCAAATCTGTCCCAAACTATAAGCTATCTCGGAAACAAACAGCACAGCATAGAAATCAGTACTCAACTTATCCAATTCTAACAAAAAATCTATAAACTTGCTTCAGCAGAATTGCAAGGAAGAAAAACCAGAAGCTTGGATCTATTCTAACAATCCTTAACCATCACAATTCTTTATGACAGAATCCGGAACCAAAAGCAACTCTATCCCTAGCAACCACACTTCTTAACAGCATGTTTTAAAAGCCAAAAAGGAAACCTAAATCCTTAGCCAATTCAAGAATCCCTCACGACAGCAACTTAAGAAAAACAAACCTCCTTAATAACATGCTTCGAAAACAAGAAGAGAAACAAAGAATAAACCTCGGAGCTATCCTACTGCAGGTAAGTAGCAACTTACCTTGCGTTCTTGAACTCACAGCCGAACAAGAAGCTTCTAGGGTTTCGGGTGAGCTCCAAAACTCAGCGACTTCTTTGTGTTTCCGAGCTCCCCTCGTTAAGATGGTCACGCACGGGTGAAGGCCGGCCAGAAGAAGCCTTTTGCCGGTGCCGGAGACCAAACCCTAATGCGTCTGTGATTTTTGCCCCAGAGAAAACGCCGACGCTATCGCGAGAGAAGAGGAGAGGAGAAAAGATTTCGGGAGCAAGGAATAACCTAATCCCACTTAAACCTAGGTTATATTTCTGTTCTCTACTATAACTTAAATATATTTCGCTTCCCTTCTTATTAATAACATCCGCGTGAACACTTGGTTGACTGCGCCTTGCTTAAGGCTTGGGTCTGGTTAGGGTTGCGAGTTCGAGTCTCGGCTGCATCCCTTCTTATTCCAATTTATTTCTTATTTATCAACTACTGCTTAAATAGATTTTGCTCCATATTCATTCACAAAATGCTTGCAGAACAGTTGGTTAGTTGCATTTTGACCAAGGTTTGGTTTGGTTCGAGATTGCTGGTTCGAACCTCGACTTGGATATTTTTTTGTCGAAACTTCTTTCGTTTAGTAAAAATACCAAACGACCTCTAAAAATTGCATAAAAATACTCTAAAAATTTCTAAAAATCTCTAGAATTTTTCTATAGAATTTTAAATATTTTTGAATTATTTTTGGGGCTCAAAATGAGGAAATTTGGGTTGTTACACGTGCGAAGAATAAAATTTTGTAAAACTTTCACGTACGAGTTTCTAATCAAGATCTAAACTAGATCTACAAAGAAGAAGAGTGTTACCCTTGATGCGAAGCCCTTCACGTAGTCCCGCTCGTCCAAGGTTCGCCGGATCTCGAGAGTATGAAGGTAGATACTCCTCTTTGTGTATCCACACAAGCAAGAGATGGAGAAGAAACCTTAGAGTGTGCTAGCACTCATGCAAGGTCTTGGCAATGGAGAGGAGAGGGAGAGAATAAACCTTGAGAGGAAGAATAAGAAATGAATTCACTTGAATGAAAATGAATACATTCTACACTAAAAGTGGCCGGCCACTTCATGAGGTTTGTAACCTCCATGGGATACCAAGAGTCACAACTCTTGGTAACTCCCATGAGGTGGCATTCCACTTAAGCAAACATGATGATGTGGAGCATCATCATTGGCCAACTCTTTTCCAACTCACCAATGAGGTGGCAAATGGTCAAGTCAAACTTGACCCTTCATCTTCCTCTCAAGTCAAGTCAAACTTGACCACTTCTCTCCCTTGGTTGATCTAATCTAACCATTGGTTCAAGTCAATTTTTAATTTAATGAATCTATATTCATTGAATTAAATTAATTAAATGAGTCTAAGTCCAAATTAGACACACTTAACACATGAACCAAATTAAGTCCAACTCAATTAGCTCAATTTGGATTACTCTTAATCTAATTTGGTTCATCACATGAACCTAATCCTTTAGGTTCATCAAATGAACCTAATCTCCATCTAATTGCCCATTTGTGTGTGACCCTATAGGTTCTTGTAACGTTGGCAATGCTCCTAAACCTATTTAGAAGCATAAGTAATAAGCGGTATCTAGCAACACATCATTACTACCCAAGTTACAAGAATGTTGAGATCTAACATCACCTTGTGACTACTAATTGTGACTCCTCATAATATATGACATTGTCCTTCTATCCTAGATATCTAGATTGATCAATATGAGGCATAGACCGTGTCATCCTCTAATCAATCTAAATCTTGAACTCCAAGTAGACTCACTCAATCAAATGAGCTCAATATATCATATTGACTCACTTGGGCATGACCATGCACTTAGTGGTCTCACTCTATCAAGAATATCGATGTCACTCCCATCATATAGGAGGGATAGATCCCATCTATATCACTCACATCCCTCCGCATAATTTGTTACATACCCAGTAATCACCTTTATAGTCCACCCAGTTACGGGTGACATTTGGCGAAGCTAAAGTACATAATTCCTTATGTAGGGAACCATGGTGACTTCAGGTCCAATGACTAGTAGTCATACTAATAGCCACATGAGAAAGTATATGACACTCATATAACGATCCATGAGACTTTCTCATGGCGGGTCATTCAATATACATTCTCCAATGCATACCCATGTGTCAACTTGATATCTCTATATCCATGACTTGTGAGATCAAGTCATCGAGTTGACCTACATGCTAGTCTCATCGCATTAACATTGTCCCTGAATGTTAATACTTGACTAGGAATGATTAAGAGTAGTGTTCCCTATATCATCTCACTATCGATTCAACCAATCGATTGATATAGGTAAGAACCTTCTACTCAAGGACGCTACTATACTTAGTTATTTGGCACCAATACAAGTAAGTATAATAACAAAAAACAAATGCCTTTATTTATATACAAGAATATGATACAATGAGTCCATACAACAATCATCAAATGATTGGCTCTAGGGATTTAACTAACAATCTCCCACTAGCACTAATGCCAATCAGTGTAGGCTCTAAGGCATAATGACCTAGTGTGACCAACATGCTTTCTCTGTGCCAAAGCCTTGGTCAAGGGATCTGCGATGTTAGCCTCTGTGGGTACTCTACAAATCTTCACATCTCCTCTCTCGATAATCTCTCGAATGAGATGGAAGCGCCGTAGTATGTGTTTGGTTCGCTGGTGTGAGCGAGGTTCCTTAGCCTGTGCTATTGTTCCCTTGTTGTCACAATAGAGCTCTATGGGATCAGCGATGCTAGGAACCACCCTAAGCTCGGTAATGAACTTGCGGATCCAAACTGCCTCCTTTGTTGCTTCTGATGCAGTAATAGTCGGCCTCTATTGTAGAATAGCTACTATGTCCTACTTCGAACTCTTCCATCTCACAGCACCACCATTTATGCAAAACACGAACCCTAACTACGATCGATAATCATCCTGATCGGTCTGGAAGCTGGCATTACTGTAACCTTTTACAGCTAGCTCGTCATCACCTCCATATATCTAGAAATATTCTTTAGTCCTTCTCAAGTACTTAAGAATATTCTTGACCGCTATCCAGTGACTTTCACCTGGATCTGACTGGTATCTGCTCATCATGCTCAAAGCATACGAGACATCAGGACGAGTACATAGCATGACGTATATGATAGATCCTATGGCTGAGGCATAAGGGATCTGATCCATGCGGTCTCTCTCCTCTCTAGAAGAGGGACCTTGAGTCTTCGAAAGACTCACACCATGTGACATCGGCAGAAATCCCTTCTTGGAGTTCTGTATGGCAAACCATAGGAGTACCTTGTCAATATATGTACTCTGACTTAGGCGAAGCAACCTCTTAGATCTATCTCTATAGATCTGTATGCCTAAAATGCGGGATGCTTCACCTAAGTCCTTCATTGAGAAACAAGTCCCTAGCCAAGTCTTGACAGACTGCAGCAAAGGGATGTCTTTCCCAATGAGTAGTATGTCATCCACATACAATATAAGGAAGACAACTGTGTTTCCTACAACCCTTTTGTAGACACAAGGTTCATCTTCATTCTTGATGAAACCAAACTATTTGATTGCATCATCGAATCGAAGATTCCAGCTCCGAGAAGCTTGCTTTAGTCCATAAATGAACCTATGCAGCTTGCATACTCTGCTAGTATGCTGTGGATCTACAAAACCCTCAGGTTGTGTCATGTACACATCCTCGAGCAGGTTTCCATTCAGAAATGTGGTTTTTACATCCATCTGCCATATCTCATAGTCATGGTATGCTGCAATAGCAAACATGATCCGAATGGACTTAAACATCGCTACTGGAGAAAATGTTTCATCATAGTCAATACCATGAATCTGCTTGAAACCTTTAGCTATCAAGCGACCCTTATAGATAAGTCCATCCATGTCAGTCTTTCTCTTAAAGACCCACTTACACCCTATGGGTTTTACCCCTTCAGGTGGATCAACCAAAGTCCATACTTGGTTAGTGTACATGGATTCCATCTTGGATCTCATGGCCTCTAGCCATTTCTCGGAATCTGGTCTCATCACAGCTTCCTGATTGGAGGTAGGCTCATCCTCAATGAGCACAACGTCATCATGGTCAGACAAGAGAAATGAATATCTCTCAGGCTGACGACGTACCCTATCAGATCTATGAAGAGGTAGGTTTACTTGAACTGGTTGTGGTTCCTCAACTCCTTATGGAACAACATCATCCACAACACTTTGTGGTTCCAGTTCAACTTCCATCGAGGCTTCAGTGCTATGGTCAACATCTTGAACTTCTTCAAGATCGAACGTACTCCCACTAGTCTTTCTAGAAACAAAGTCCCTTTCTAGAAATACCCTAGTCTTAGCCACAACTACCTTGTGTTGACTGGGAATGTAGAATTAATATCCCTTCATTTCCTTGGGATATCCAATGAAATAGCACTTGTCAGATTTGGGTCCCAATTTATCCGAGACTTGACATCAAACGTAAGCCTCATAACCCCAAATCCTCATAAAAGATTCCTGAGAATCTCTCCCAGTCCATATCCTATATGGTGTCTTTATCCTTAGATAGAACTCAGTTGAGAATGAAGGCTGCTGTGTGTGACCCTATAGGTTCTTGTAACGTTGGTAATGCTCCTAAACCTATTTAGAATGAAGGCGCCTCTAAGCTGCTCCAAGGCACCTCCAACGCCTGGTCCAAGGCGCCTCCAGCTTCCTCTGAGGCACCTCTAGCTTCTCTGGACAGCTGGCTTCGGCTAGCACTTGAGGCACCTCCAAGCCCCATTGAGGCGCCTCGGACACTGTTCATCCGAGGCTAAGTGTGCTCCTTTGATCCTGCAAAATGTGTTAGTCCCAAACACAAATCCTGCAAAATAAAGTTAGCACAGAAATACGATAAATGATGATCGACAGTTATTGGACTGTCCGGGTCTGACTTCGGATTTCCAACCGAAAATCCTAGGTCGACCCGACGCCTACTGTTCCCTCTACGGGGAACGCGTCCTCACCTACTCCACTCAGGAGATTTACCTGATGCCAGCGCGATCCTCCAGATCGACTGGACTTTTGCTCAGCGTTCGAAGCTTCCGGACTTCCTGTTGGACTTCCGCTTCCCGGCTGGTCCAGTCTTTCACCTGGTTCACGACACCAGGACTTTCCACCTAGGGTTACCCCCCTCCCCCCAGGACTTTTGCCTGAAGCTCTCGACCCGCCAAGACTTTTCGCATAGGGTTACCACCCCCATGACCTAGGGTTACCACCCCCTAGGGTTTTCCACCTGCCTAATCGCAGCTAGGACTTTTGCATAAGAAATCTTAGGACTTTCCTGCAAACTTGTTCAACATATTAGAAACCAAAACACCTTAACTTTGAACCCTTTGACATAATCAAAACATAGGTTCGATCGTCGGATGCTTCCCGCACCAACAATCTCCCCCTTTTTGATTATGGCAACACGGTTCAATGTTAAGTAAAAAACCATGACAGTAAGTACAGAAACTTAAACATGAGCAAAAACAACTTTATGCTTCCCCTTTGATTATGAAGTATAGAAACTTAAACATGAGCAAAAAACCTTTATGCTTCCCCTTTGATTATGTTTAAGTTTACTCTTAATTTACTTAACTTCTCTCTCTCTCCCTTTGACATAAATCAAAAAGAACACTAGGAAAGGAGAAAAACAAATATTCGATTTTAAACTCCCCCTGAAGGGTAACACATATTTCTCAAGAAATAAATCAACTTAGCTATATTTTTAGCTTCTAAAATAATTGCGTTGAAAAAGTACTTTGCTAGATAGCTAAGTTTAGAACATAATTTTATTTTAAAGAAAACTTGATTAAGCTTGAGAAATACTTCAGTTAAGAATAGATAACATAGTCAAAATATTTTCAAAAGTATTTTAACTTGATTTTTCAAAGAAAACTTAGTCAAATTTGAAGTAGTTTTGAAAGACCATTTAATACTAAGTTAAATTTGAAAAGTTTTTTGAAAGATATTTAATTAAATTTGAAAAGCTAAGTTTAAAAAACTTAGCTAAATTTGAAAAGCTTTTCAAACGTTACTTGATAATTAGTTTGACTCCGCTCACTCCCCCTTTATTAATGCAAATATGAATCCCTAGGGTCCTAGAGTCCAAGCATGTATAGAATATAATAGGTCTTTTATATTTTTCCTAATTTTCCATCACACCTATTCTAGGTTTTCAAACATGTTTAGCTTATGAGTGAGATAAAGTTAACTTTGTTAAAAAAATATTGAGAATATAAGTTTGAATTTCAAATGAGTAAATATTAAACTTTTGAGAATATATTAAAAATTAATTGGAGTTAACATATGCAATCATAATTTGATAATATGATTTGAGAATTAAAGATATTTTATGTAACGACCACCCTTCTTACTACTACTCTCTAAGGGCGACCGTTACTTAACTACTAACTCTACTTACCGGTATGATCGAAACCACAAGGAGTCTCTACCGAAAAATTTCGGCAGCATCTCCCTTGTACCGGTGACCATAAACAGAGATACATTCATATATACTTCAGCCACAGGCGGCTGGAACATGTATCAATCACCCATGCAGTTTAATAAGTGACAAAAACTATAATATCTACCTATTACATAGAAACTCATCACAGCATGCAAACTAAAACACGAATAAACTCAATAGGAACATAGAATATAAAATACAGTCTCAATGACATCAACCATAAAGTACAACTCAATTACTTCTTATCCACTAAACACGAAAACGCAAAACTTCCCAGTTCTCTCCCACAGTCCTGGCATCACACACCATCCGCACCACCTTGTCGCCTCCCTTGCTATATCCTTTCCTTTCCTTTATCTGCAGTAAGAGGAAATGTAATCTATAAGCAAAATTTGCTTAGTAAGCGCTATCTAACTTACAAAAACACGGATATGCATGTATACAAGAAGAACTAGAAACTGTATGCTCTAAAAGAAAATAAAGCATAAATATAGCTGCTCATGTTAATCTAATAGCAAAAGAAAGCTAAGGAATCTATTCATGTAATTCTAATAGCTAATCATGCTACACAAGGAATCATGCTATACAAGGATAAAACTACATGCTGGAAGATAAAGCTAATCATGCTAAATAGTTAATCAGGAAACAAACAAAACTAGTACGACATGCTTCGAATTAAAAGAAGCTAAACTTGCTAACTCTAAACATAAGTGGAGCTTGTTTCATTTGTTTCAAAACTTATACTTTATTACTTTAAAATAATAATCAACTTCTCTTGGGGCCCAGGCTTAGTACCAATGCGCGCTCCCTAATAAGGACTGTGGTAGCTAGTCATCAGTCCTACGAGGGTAAAGACCTTGGTCTTACCAGGGCCAAGACCTTGGAATTGGATACCTGGATTTGTTTAACGACAACCTTGGAAGTCGGGTACTAGCCTTTCTTTAAAATAAAATACTTATTATCTTTTAATGTTCTTACAATAAAATGCCTTGGCATTTCCTTGAGCACTTGGTGTGCTGCTGATCCTAATACTTAAAATTTAGGGATCCTAGCAAGACCTTGGTCTTTTCTTACCTATAACTTCTCATAAACCCCTAAAAGGATTTAATAGAACACTATATGTACATATTAATTCTAGAGTTGCATAGAACGAGTTCAATTCGTTAAGACTTGCTGTGAAAATAAGGAATTGCATCTACCTGTACATGCTGTCCAATAACAAAGAAACCTAAGATTTGCATACTTTAAAATAGACCATTCAAGCTCACTGATTTGCAAGGGAAATAAAACTGCAAAGCTAAAAGAGAAGGTCGGTTGTCCATGCTTAATAATCTTTGCAAAAGAACTAAACTGAAATGCTGACCTAAAGCTATTCATACTCAGTATTGGTAAGGAAAAACTAAGAAACTAAGCTACAAATAGGTTGTTCGAAACTAAACAATTTAAATTGAGTTTCATGGTAGCAAAGGAAATTACACAAGAGAAAAGGAACTATTGCTGCCTACCTCATGCTAAACAAACAACAATCAAACAAACCAACCTTAATTCCCTTATTTAAGGTGCACGATAACCACATCAATCCAACCAGAATTAACTAAACTACATGCTCAAATTTCTTAAAACCATATAATGAATGCTGTGCTAAAAGAACACTGCCCTTAAGAACACTGCCCTAACCAAAAGAACACTGCCCTTAAGAACATGCTCCAACCAGAACTCACGGTAGGAAACCAAAAGAAATGAATGCTGTGCTAAACAAAACTTTACAGCATAAATCCGAAACCTAATCCAACCAAAACCCCCTTCTATCTTCTTTATGTGATACACAGCAGCAACCCTAAATCATCAATCTTCACAGAAAACTCGAAAACAGAGGATTAAGAACCCGGAACTACTCTACTGCAGGTGAGTAGCAACTTACTTAGCGTTCTTGGACTTACAACCAGAAGAGGGAGGTTCTAGGGTTTGGAGAAGCTTCAAATCTCGGCGGCTTCTTTGTGTTTCCGAGCTCCCCTCGTCGAGGTGGTCACACACGGGTGATGATCGGCCGGAAAAAAGCCTTCGCCGGCCACCGGAGGGAGGACACCCTAGCTCCTTCGTGTTTCCGCCCGAGAGAAGAACGACGTCGGGAGAGGAAAAGGATTCGGGTTACGGTAACAAGAAAACCTAAGTTCTCTCTTATCCCTAGGGTTTTTATTATCTAACTACTGCTTAAATATTATTCATCCCTTATCTGATCAGTAATGACTGCTTGCCCACTTGGTCTGCTGACTTTTAACCGAGTCAAAGGTCTGGGCTTCGATTCCTCAGCCGCACCCTTTTTATTTCAATTTATTTTAAATGTTCCTAACTACTGCTTATATATATTTCGTTCCATATATGTTCACAAAAAGGTCGCGGACCAGTTGGTTGGCCGAATTCGGTTAAGGTTCGGTTTAGGTCCGAGGTCCACGGTTCGAATCTTGGCTTTGAAATTTTTTTTGTCAAAACTGCCTTCGTTTAGTAAAAATACCAAATGACCTCCAAAAATTGCATAAAAATACTCTAAAAATTTCTAAAAATCTCTAGAATATTTTAAAAGTATTTCCAAATATTTTTAAGGATATTTAGAACTTGAAATAGGGAAAGTTGGATTGTTACATTTCTAAATATTTTTAAATAATTTTGAATTTGAGTTTTAAAAGATTTTTAAAATTGATTTTTAAAATATTTAAAAAATAATTTTGAAATTGAATTTTTAAAGATTTTTAAAATTATTTTTAAAATTTTTTTCAATAATTTTGAAATTGATTTTTAAAATATTTTTCAAATAATTTTGAAATTGACTTTTTAAAGATTTTGAAAATGATTTTTAAAATGGATTTTTAAAAGATTTTGAAATTGATTTTTAAAATATTTTTCAAATAATTTTGAAAGTGACTTTTAAAATATTTTGAAATTGATTTTTTAAAGATTTTAAAAATATTTTTCAAATAATTTTGAAATTGACTTTTAAAAGATTTTTTAATAATTTTCAAATAATTTTGAAATTGACTTTTAAAAGATTTTTAAAATGATTTTTAAAAAACTTTTCAAAAAATTTTGAAATTGACTTTTAAAAGATTTTTAAAATAATTTTTAAAAAATTTTCAAATAATTTTGAAATTGACTTTTAAAAGATTTTTAAAATGATTTTTAAAATATTTTTCAAATAATTTTGTAATTTACTATTAAAATATTTTTAAAATGATTTTTAAATAATTTTCAAATAATTTTGAAATTGTATTTTAAAAGATTTTTAAAATGATTTTTAAAAAAATTTTCAAAAAATTTTAAAATTTACTTTTAAAAGATTTTTAAAATGATTTTTTAAAAAAATTTCTAATAATTTTGAAATTGACTTTTAAAATATTTTGAAAATGATTTTTCAAAAAATTTTGAAATTAAGTTTTAAAAGATTTTTAAAATAATTTTAAAAATATTTTTCAAATAATTTTGAAATTGACTTTAAAAAGATTTTTAAGATGATTTTTCAAAAAATTTTGAAATTAAGTTTTAAAAGATTTCAAAAGTGATTTTTCAAAAAATTTTGAAATTACGTTTTAAAAGATTTTTAAAATGATTTCTAAAATATTTTTGAAATAATTTTTAAAAGATTTTTAAATAATTTTGAAATTGATTTTTAAAAGATTTTGAAAATTGTTTTTAAAAAGATTTTGAGAATTGATTTTTAAAAGATTTTTAAAATGATTTTTAAATATTTTTTAAAGAAGTTTATAACGTTTTTTAAATAATTTTTCAAGGATTTTTAATTAATGTTAATTAATTTTAATTCTTAGTCATCTCACTCGATATAAATTTCAAATCAGGGAATCCTATAATTTTGTGAGATGAATTAGGTTCATTTATAGGATTTGGTTTAACTTTGTGTTAGATTCAGGTTTAGTTTTGGGTTCAACAAATAGATATTCTTTGGATAAACTTCTGGGCTATGGTGAGTCACGAGGACATCATTAAAGTAACCATGCCTTCGAGGTTTTCCAAATAGTCCTACCTATTGAACTTAGTATAAAACCTTGGTCTAACTGGTTATGATCCATAAAGGGTAGCTTCGGTCAGTTCCACTTAGCCAAATGCACCAGGTCGAAGCCATATCTTCCTAGACATGTGATGACTAAGCTTCCCCAATGTACTATCATCCAATACTTCACCATTACCGTGAGTCAAGTTAAACTTAGCCCCTTTTTATTCTAACCTTAATTACCCTGCTGGGTAGTCTACTCTTGGTTACCCTTGTCGGGTAGATTAAGTTTTGGAGGTGCCAGCTATTCTGGAGCCTACCCTTGGATTTTTAAGATTTTGTAAGAATAAATTTGATTTAAATGTTAATTTAATTTCATTTAGTTTAATTTAATTTTTAATTAATTTTAATTATATTCTTTTAATGGTTTATCTTTTTATAAAGACAGTTTTTCTTCTGGATCCCCTTGGATCATAACCTCGATATGGTCTATCAAGGTAATAGACTTGAGCCTTGGGGATCCAATATTGACCAAGTCCAACTTGATTGATCAGGTTGCACTTAGGTACCCATGTTTGGATTGTGTTTTTATTATTTCTATTAACTAGAGATAGATATGATTAATATTTTCTGTTGGTTCTAAATCCAAGTCCGGATTTGTTGTAAACGGCTCGCTGTTTTCCAAGAATCAGATCTAAATTCTTGGAACCCAAGGTGAACTGTTCCAACGTGTTCTTGAGTTCTTTAATTTGAGCTTTTAAATTGGAATTTTCTTCCTCAAGTTGTTGGACTTGAGTTGAACTTCCAATTTGAACTGACTTAGTTAAAGAACTCGAGTCAGTCGCTTCCTTAAGGGTTGTTACCTCCTTTTGGAGCGACTTAACCTGGACGTTGGATTTAGCCAACTTTTTAAGCAAGTACGGAATTAAATTTTCTGAGTCATCTAAGTTAATACTAGACATTAAAGCACTTACTGTGGAGTTTGGTCCTTCGGAAACGGATGCGGATCCATGGCTTCTCTTAGACTCGGTGTCTGATTTACTTTCGGTTTCATCAAGGTTTACTTGTACTGGCAATGCGAGGAAGCCTGTCGGCTCTTCTTCGTCAAACCTGGATTCATCTGAAGACTCGGACCATGTCGCCTTCAACATATGTTCCTCTGTCTTACTTGTACCTGAAACCATCGTAATACCTTCCTTGGCCGAAGTAGTATCATTCTGCTCATCTAATTCAAATAAATCATTTATTAAATTATGCTTACTTACTTGAGTGTCGGAAGTGCCCTTGTGTAGTTCAATCAGCTTTTGCCACAACTCTTTTGCACTTGCGAAGGGGCCAATGCGGTTCAGTTCTTCATTGGTTAGGCCACATTGTAGCATGCAGGTCGCTTTGGCATCGGCTTCAACTTTTTTCATTATGCTAGAATCCCATTTGATGCATGAGATAAGTTTTCCGGTGTCGTCATGTGGAAGTTCGAGTCCGGTCTGGATAATGATCCACATCTCGACTTGCGTCTTGAGGTGGTATTCCATCCGGTTCTTCCAATATCCAAAGTTCTCGCCAGAAAAGAGTGGCGGTTGGACGGTGTAAAATCCTTCTTAGAATGCTATTTTAAAAGAACCTTGCACACAAAAAATAGCAAAAATGTACCAGGACTTGATCCTGGATTAGCAGTGCGATATGGAAGGATAGAAATTCATGAATTTTTGAAAAAAAAATAATGAAATAATAATAAAATATTATTTAAAAAAATAAAAAATTATTATTTCAAAATTTTAAAATTGCGATATTTCGCTAATGCTAACTAATGGTGAAAAGATAAGAATGAGTTTTTTGAAAATAGTTTTGGAGGGAAAAAATGAAAGGCGTAAGGTTTTATTTTTACCCTATATGAACGAGAAAGCGACGGAAAAAGTGCTCGAACGGTAGTTGTACCAATTCAGAGCAACCCCGCTTTGATACAAATTGTTGGATCGAGAAGCGCTAGAGGGGGGGTGAATAGCGC
Source organism: Zingiber officinale (assembly GCF_018446385.1). Taxonomy (NCBI): domain Eukaryota; kingdom Viridiplantae; phylum Streptophyta; class Magnoliopsida; order Zingiberales; family Zingiberaceae; genus Zingiber; species Zingiber officinale. The sequence goes on from NC_055988.1 coordinate 31,280,614, forward strand.
TCGTGACTATTTCGTTTGATTCGTAAAACTATTGGAGTGAAACACGCAGCGGAAATAAAGCTAAAGAAAACACACAAGAACACGGTCGTTTACTTGGTTCGGAGTCTGTGGCGACTCCTACTCCAAGGCCCGTGGTCATTGACCGCTTTCGGTGGACAATAACTATAAGCTCGAAAGATTGTTACAAGATTATTACAATTAGAGCTATAAAAGAAAATGATACCTACAGTAAGAATGTCAAAATCTGGAGTTCCGGGTCGTCGGTATGTCGTCACAGCACTTCGGGATGACCTTGTTAGCAGTTGAACACAGAAGGTTCGCTCGTGAATTGTTGTCCTAAGCTGCTGCTCGAAGTCCCCTTTTAAATAGTGCTGGAGGCGCCTCCAAGCCTGTCCGAGGCGTCTCAGACGCTGAGTCACACGCGTGGATCAGCTCTGATCTGGTCGCACCTTATCGCATTAAAGGCTCCTCCAAGCTGCTCCAAGGCGCCTCCAGCTTCCTCCGAGGTGCCTCTAGCTTCTCTGGACAGCTGGCTTCGGCTAGCACCTGAGGCGACTACAAGCCCCATGGAGGCGACTCGGACAGGGGCTTGTAGTCGCCTCGAACACTGTTCATCCGAGGCTAAGTGTGCTCCTTGTTAGTTAAAGTCCTTGAGCCAATCATTTGATGATTGTTGTATGGACTCATTGTATCATATTCTTATATATAAAGGCATTTGGTTTTTTGGTTATTATGCTTACTTGTATTGGTGCCAAATAAACTAAGTATAATAGCGTCCTTGAGTAGAAGGTTCTTACCTATATCAATCGATTGGTTGAATCGATAGTGAGATGATATAGGGAACACTACTCTTAATCATTCCTAGTCGAGTATTAACATTCAGGGACAATGTTAATGCAATAAGACTAGCATGTAGGTCAACTCGATGACTTGATCTCACAAGTCATGGATATAGAGATATCAAGTTGACACATGGGTATGCATTGGAGAATGTATACTGAATGACCCGCCATGAGAAAGTATCATGGATCGTTATATGAGTGTCATATACTTTCTCATGTGGCTATTAGTATGACTATTAGTCCTTGGACTGAAATCACCATGGATCCCTACATAAGGAGTTAAGTACTTTAGCTTCGTCAAACGTTACCCGTAACTGGGTGGACTATAAAGGCGATTATTGAGTATGTAACAAATTATGCAGAGGAATGTGAGTGTTGTAGATGAGATCTATCCCTCATATATGATGGGAGTGACATTGATATTCTTGATAGAGTGAGACCACTAAGTGCATGACTATGCCCAAATGAGTCAATATGAGATATTGAGCTCATTTGATCGAGTGAGTCTACTTAGGATTCAAGATTTGGATTTATTATAGGATGACATGGTCTATGCCTCACATTGATCAATCTAGATGTCTAGGATAGAAGGACAATGTCATATATTGTGAAGAGTCACAATTAGTAGTCACAAGGTGATGTTGGATCTCAACATTCTTGTAACTTGGGTAGTAATGATGTATTGCTAGATACCGCTCATTACTTATGCTTCTAAATGAGTTTAGGAGCATTGCCAACGTTACAAGAACCTATAGGGTCACACACAAAGGATAATTAGATGGAGATTATGTTCATATGATGAACCAAGAGGATTAGATTCATGTGATGAATCAAATTGGATTAAGAGTAATCCTAATTGAACTAATTGAGTTGGACTCAAGTTGATTCATGTGTTCAATGAGTCTAATTTAGATTATGACTCATTAAATCAATTTAATTTAATGAATTAGATTTATTATATTAAATTGGTTTGAAACAAATGGTTAGATTAGATCAACCATGAGAGAGATTTGGTCAAGTTTGACATGACTTGAGAAGGAAGATGAAAGGTCAAGTTTGACTTGACCATTTGCCACCTCATTTGTGAGTTGGCATTAAGTGGCCAATAATGGTGTTACACATCATCATGTTTAGCACATGTGTGTGCCACCTCATGGAGGTTACAAATCTCCTCTTTAATGGCCACATTAAATGAGAATGGAGGTTACAGCTCTAATAGTGGCCGGCCACTTATGGTTGAATGGATGGATTAATTTTCATTCAAGCAAAGTAACTCTCATCCTCTTCCTCCTCTCATTCTCATCTCCCTCTCCTCCTCCTTGGCCGAACCACCTAGGGTGCTAGCACACCTTTATTTGGTCTTCTCCATCTAGTTTGTTCGTGTGGGTACACATAGAGGATCGTACACTTGACGATCTCGAGATCAGGCGAACCTTTGGACGAGCGGGATTGCGAAGGGCTTTGCTTCAAGGGTAAATCTCTCAACCATGTAGTTCTAGTGTAGATTTAAATGTAAGAAACTTGTACTCATAAAATTTTGTTTTATTTTACTTCGCACGGATCTGGTGGCATGTGAATCAGGGTTTCCGCAATGCGAAAAAACGGTTTTTGCGGCCCGAAAATCCCAACAGTGGTATCAGAGCCACGTGAGAAGTCTTGTACTAGTTTAATTTGTATTTTTATGGAAAATATCAGTTCTGAAATATTCTGTGAATTTCCTATTTTTATTGTTTTTATGGGTATTTTTCTCGTAGAAGCGAAGCACAAGTGTTTAGACACTTGTAGGCTTTAGCTACCGAGAAGATTTTTTCGAAACAGAAAGGTTTCACCCCAAATCTTTTTGGGACAGTGGGATAAGGCGCTGTAGGATCGCTAAGGAACACTCGCGATGGTTATATCGTGGGTAGGGGTGCTGCCCCAGACCCCGCAAGGGGCTTCGTTTCGCGATTGCGCCCGAAAACCCGCTAAACGGAACCGCCGGGAATTTTACTCATAAAAATTATAAAAATTATAGTAAAAATTATAGAAAATTATAGAAAATACATAATTTAGAATTATGTATTATTTTGTGATAGTCATGGCCCAAAAGACCCAAATTGGATTTTAAAAAAATTATGTTGTAATTCATATTACGACCTGCGCGCCGTCATTTGTGTTGTGTGTGCTGTATACTTGATACGTGACCTGCGCATCGTGCCTCTCTTTTATTTTTATTGTAAATTAGTTTAGACTCGAATGTAACTCAAGTTTAAAATTGTAATGTACAAAATTGGAGCGGTGGAAGGTCCACTCGAGACGGAGTTACGAGGAGGGCGCGAGCAACACAAGGTGGCCAAAAGGAGGAGCTTGAGAAGCTGTTGACCCTAGGTTGACTATCCGATCTTCTCATTGGCTTGAGAAGATCGTAGTAGGGCCATGACTAATCACAAATAATTTAATTAATTGCTTGTGTGTGTATGTGATGCATGCTAGATTAGTAATTAATTAGTGCCTAACGATTAGATTAGATCTAAATCGTGTATAAGATGCACCCTAACGATTAGATTAGATCTAAATCGAGTATTTGATACACATCGACGATTAGATTAGATCTAAATCATGTCAACTCAAAATGCCTACCATGCCATGATACCTATCACTATCTCGATCACATGTGTTATTGAATCTGCCAAAGCAGAGCAACACATATTATCTTGGTAGGGTACGGAGGGATAATCTTGGTCCCGCCTATCAACGCATGGGTGAGTACAACTCAATTAGATTGAGTAACTAGTTAACTCAATTGGATCGAGTTTAACTATAGGCATTTTCCAATGGTTGGTAGATAGGTTAAAATCACATTTATATTAACTCTTGGGCGTATTAGCCAAAGCTAACTCGAGTTTTAATATAAATGCGGATCTTGATCCTATAAACAAGAGTTGCATAGAGATGTAATTGGTAAATTGTTACCTACCGATCATACTAAGTCTTGGGTGATTTAGCCAAAGCTAACTCAAGGCATAGTATGATGTGGATCTTGTCCCACAAAATTATAGCTAATTGGTTAGAATCTTGTAGATGTGGTTTGACCACACCTATGACTTGATTCTACAAAAAATTCTATAATTTAGTGGGAGCATCATTTAGTTAAAGGCCTAATTAAATGATTAAAAGAATATGATATTTATTTTCTGCATTTTTCTGTTGTAGATTGCCATGTCGAACACGAACACCTTCTCTCTGTGTTCTGTCCTTGATAAGGACAAGCTCAACGGAGCAAATTTCCTGGACTGGTAGAGGAATATGTTCTCACCCAAGAACGTAAACTATACGTTCTGGAGTAGCCCATTCCCGAGGCACCTCCTGCCACTGCCACGCGAGCTGACCGAGATGCTTACAAGAAGCATCAAGATGATGCATTAGATGTGTCCTGTCTAATGCTCGCGACCATGAACTCTGAGCTTCATAAGCAACACGAGTTGATGGCGCTTACGATATAGTTGAACATCTTCGTCAACAGTATCAAGGACAAGCGAAGCACGAGAGATTCGAGATCTCTAAGGCACTATTTCAGTGCTCGATGTCAGACGGGGCTCCCGTAGGTCCATATGTGCTCAAGATGATTGGGTACATAGAGAACCTAAAGAGGTTGGGGTTCCCACTTGGCCAAGAGCTGGCCACTGACCTGATCTTGCAGTTCTTGCTAGATAGCTATAGTCAATTCGTTCTAAATTATAACATGAATGAAATTGACAAGCCACTGCCCGAGCTGCTTAGCATATTAAGAACTACTGAGCTTAACCTTAAGAAGGTTAAGCCCAACTCTGTTCTGATGGTTCAGAAACATAAGGGCAAGGGCAAGCCCAAAGGCAAGGGAAAGTCTCAAACCAAGGGCAAAGGCAAGGCACTGAAGCCTAAAGGAGGGGTCGCCAAGGATGCTACCTGCTTCCACTACGGTCAGACCGGGCATTGGAAGAGGAACTGCAAGGTGTACTTGGAAGATCTTAAGAAGAAGCGAAGTGAGACTTCCACTTCAGGTATATATGTTATAGAAGTCAATCTATCTATTTCTTCATCATGAGTATTAGATACCGGATGTGCTTCTCACATTTATACTAATATGCAGGCGCTGAGAAATAGCAAGGCATTGACAAAGGGCGAGGTGGACCTACGCGTAGGCAATGGAGCACGGGTTGCTGCTGTTGCTGTAGGGACTTATTTTCTATCTCTGCCCTCTGGGCTTGTACTAGAATTATATGAATGTTGTTATGTGCCTGCTTTAGCTAAGAACATTATTTCAATTTCTTGTTTGGACAAGAAAGGTTTCTCTTTTATAATAAAGGACAAATGTTGTTCAGTTTATTTAAAAGATATGTTCTATTGTAGTGCACCTCTGATGAACGGACTCTACATTCTATACCTTGAAAGCTCTATCTATAACATAAGTGCCAAGAGGTTCAAGTCAAATGACATGAACCAAATCTATCTCTGGCACTGTCGCTTAGGTCATATAAATGACAAGCGCTTATCCTAGCTCCATAAAGATGGTTTGCTTGACTCATTTGATTTTTAATCATATGAGACATGCGAGTCATGCTTACTAGGCAAGATGACCAAGACTCCCTTTAGTGGGCACAGCGAAAGATCGACTGATTTGTTAGGACTTATACATAGTGATGTATGTGGCCCTTTCAATGTCGTTGCTAGAGGCGGTTATAGGTACTTCATCACATTTACTGATGACCTCAGTAGATATGGTTATGTGTACTTGATGACACAGAAGTCAGAATCCTTTGAAAAGTTCAAAGAATTCAAGAATGAAGTACAGAACTAGCTTGGCAAGAGTATTAAGATACTTCGATCAGATCGAGGTGGAGAATACCTTAACCATGAGTTTCATGACTATCTAGCTAAGTGTGGGATTCTATCCCAACTCACTCCTCCTGGAACACCACAGTGGAATGGTGTATCCGAAAGGAGGAATCATACCTTATTAGATATGGTACAGTCTATGATGAGTGACATAGATCTTCCTACATTTCTTTGGGGTTTTGCTCTAGACACGGCAGCTTTTATACTCAACCGAGTTCCATCCAAGGCCGTGATAAAGACACCATATAGGATATGGACTGGGAGAGATGCCCAGGTGTCTTTTATAAGGATTTGGGGTTGTGAGGCTTACGTTCGACGTCAAGTCTCAGACAAATTAGGACCCAAATCCGACAAGTGCTACTTTATTAGATATCCCAAGGAAACTAAGGGATATTACTTCTACATTCCCAGTCAGCACAAGGTAGTTGTGGCAAAGACTGGGGTCTTTCTAGAAAGGGACTTTGTTTCTAGAAAGACTAGTGGGAGTACGTTCGATCTTGAAGAAGTTCAAGATGCGGACCATAGCACTGAAGCCTCGATGGAAGTTGAACTGGAACCACAAAGTGTTGTGGATGATGTTGGTCCATAAAGAGTTGAGGAGCAACAATCAATTCAAGTAGACATACCTCTTCGCAGGTCTGATAGGGTACGTCATCAGCCTGAGAGATACTCATTTCTCTTGTCTGACCATGATGACGTTGTGCTCATAGAGGATGAGCCTACCACCTATCAGGAAGCTGTGATGAGACCAGATTCTGAGAAATGGTTAGAGGCCATGAGATCTGAGATCGAATCCATGTACACCAACCAAGTATGAACTTTGGTTGATCCACTTGAAGGGGTAAAATCCATTGGGTGTAAGTGGGTCTTTAAGAGAAAGACTGACATGGATGGACTTATCTATAAGGGTCGCTTGGTAGCTAAAGGTTTCAAGCAAATTCATTGTATTGACTATGATGAAACCTTTTCTCCAGTAGCGATGTTTAAGTCCATTCGGATCATGCTTGCTATTGCAGCATACCACGATTATGAGATCTGGCATATGGATGTCAAAACCGCGTTTCTGACTGGAAACCTACACGAGGATGTGTACATGACACAACCTGAGGGTTTTGTAGATCCACAGCATACTAGCAGAGTATGCAAGCTGCATAGGTCCATTTATGGACTAAAGCAAGCTTCTCGAAGCTAGAATCTTCGATTCGATGATGCAATCAAATAGTTTGGTTTCTTCAAGAATGAATATGAACCTTGTGTCTACAAGAAGGTTGTAGGGAACACAGTTGTCTTCCTTATATTGTATGTGGATGACATACTACTAATTGGGGGTGACATCCCTTTGCTGCAGTCTGTCAAGACTTGGATAGGGAGTTATTTCTTAATGAAGGACTTAGGTGAAGCATCTCGCATTCTAGGCATACAGATCTATAGAGATAGATCTAGGAGATTGCTTGGCCTAAGTCAGAGTATATATATTGACAAGGTACTCCTACGGTTTGCCATGCAGAACTCCAAGAAGGGATTTCTGCCGATGTCACATGGCGTGAGTCTTTCGAAGACTTAAGGTCCCTCTTCTAGAGAGGAGAGAGACCGCATGGATCAGATCTCTTATGCCTCAGCCATAGGATCTATCATGTACGCCATGCTATGTACTCGTTCTGATGTCTCGTATGCTTTGAGCATGACGAGCAGATACCAGTCAGATCCAGGTGAGAGTCACTGGATAGTGGTCAAGAATATTCTTAAGTACTTGAGAAGGACTAAAGAATATTTCTTGATATATGGAGGCGATGACGAGCTAGCTGTAAAGGGTTACAGTGATGCTAACTTCCAGACCGACCAGGATGATTATCGATCGCAGTCAAGGTTCGTGTTTTGCATAAATGGTGGTGCTGTGAGTTGGAAGAGTTCGAAGCACGACACAGTCGTTGATTCTACAACAGAGGCCGAGTACATTGCTGCATCAGAGGTAGCAAAGGAGGGAGTTTGGATCCGCATGTTCATCACTGAACTTGGGGTGGTTCCTAGTATCGTTGACCCTATTGAGCTCTATTGTGACAACAATGAAGCTATAGCACAGGCTAAGGAACCTCGCTCACACCAGCGGACCAAACACATACTACGACGCTTCCATCTCATTCGAGAGATTATCGATAGAGGAGATGTGAAGATTTGCAGAGTACCTATAGAGGCTAACATCGCAGATCCCTTGACCAAGGCTTTGACACAGAGAAAGCATGATGGTCACACTAGGTCATTAGGCCTTGGAGCCTACACTGATTGGCACTAGTGCTAGTGGGAGATTGTTAGTTAGAGCCATAGAGCCAATTATTTGATGATTGTTGTATGGACTCATTGTATCATATTCTTATATATAAAGGCATTTGGTTTTTTGGTTATTATGCTTACTTGTATTGGTGCCAAATAAACTAAGTATAATAGCGTCCTTGAGTAGAAGGTTCTTACCTATATCAATCGATTGGATGAATCAATAGTGAGATGATATAGGGAACACCACTCTTAATCATTCCTAGTCGAGTATTAACATTCAGGGACAATGTTAATGCAATAAGACTAGCATGTAGGTCAACTCGATGACTTGATCTCACAAGTCATGGATATAGAGATATCAAGTTGACACATGGGTATGCATTGGAGAATGTATACTGAATGACCCGCCATGAGAAAGTATCATGGATCGTTATATGAGTGTCATATACTTTCTCATGTGGCTATTAGTATGACTATTAGTCCTTGGACCTGAAATCACCATGGATCCCTACATAAGGAGTTATGTACTTTGGATTCGTCAAACGTCACCCGTAACTGGGTGGACTATAAAGGCGATTACTGGATATGTAACAAATTATGCAGAGGGATGTGAGTGATGTAGATGAGATCTATCCCTCCTATATGACGAGAGTGACATTGATATTCTTGATAGAGTGAGACCACTTAGTGCATGACCATGCCCAAATGAGACAATATGAGATATTGAGCTCATTTGATCGAGTGAGTCTACTTGGGATTCAAGATTTAGATTGATTAGAGGATGACACGGTCTATGCCTCACATTGATCAATCTAGATGTCTAGGATAGAAGGACAATGTCATATATTGTGAAGAGTCACAATTAGTAGTCACAAGGTGATGTTGGATCTCAACATTCTTGTAACTTGGGTAGTAATGATGTATTGCTAGATACCGCTCATTACTTATGCTTCTAAATGAGTTTAGGAGCATTGCCAACGTTACAAGAACCTATAAGGTCACACACAAAGGACAATTAGATGGAGATTAGGTTCATATGATGAACCAAGAGGATTAGATTCATGTGATGAATCAAATTGGATTAAGAGTAATCCTAATTGAACTAATTGAGTTGGACTCAAATTGATTCATGTGTTCAATGAGTCTAATTTAGATTATGACTCATTAAATCTATTTAATTAAATGAATTAGATTCATTATAATAAGTTGGTTTGAATCAAATGGTTAGATTAGATCAACCATGAGAGAGATTTGGTCAAGTTTGACTTGACTTGAGAAGGAAGATGAAAGGTCAAGTTTGACTTGACCATTTGTCACCTCATTTGTGAGTTGGCATTAAGTGGCCAATAATGGTGTTACACATCATCATGTTTAGCACATGTGTGTGCCACCTCATGGAGGTTACAAATCTCCTCTTTAATGGCCACATTAAATGAGAATGGAGGTTACAACTCCAATAGTGGCCGGCCACTTATGGTTGAATGGATGGATTAATTTTCATTCAAGCAAAGTAACTCTCATCCTCTTCCTCCTCTCATTCTCATCTCCCTCTCCTCCTCCTTGGCCGAACCACCTAAGGTGCTAGCACACCTTTGTTTGGTCTTCTCCACCTAGTTTGTTCGTGTGGATACGCATAGAGGATCGTACACTTGACGATCTCAAGATCAGGCGAACCTTTGGACGAGAGGGATTGCGAAGGGCTTCACATCAAGGGTAAATCTCTCAACCATGTAATTCTAGTGTAGATCTAGATGTAAGAAACTCGTACTCATAAAATTTTGTTTTATTTTACTTCGCACGGATCCGGTGGCATGGGAATGGGGGTTTCTGCAATGCGAAAAAGCGGTTTTTGCTGTCCGAAAATCCCAACACTCCTTTGATCCTGTAAAATGTGTTAGTCCCAAACACAAACCCTGCAAAACAAAGTTTGCACAGAAATACGATAAATGATGATCGACAGTCATCGGACTATCCGGGTCTGACTTCGGATTTCCAACCGGAAATCCTAGGTCGACCCGATGCCTACTGTTCCCTCTACGGGGAACGCGTCCTCACCTACTCCACTCAGGAGATTTACCTGATGCCAGTGCGATCCTCCAAATCGACTGGACTTTTGCTCAGCGTTCGAAGCTTCCGGACTTTCTGCTGGACTTCCGCTTCCCGGCTGGTCCAGTCTTTCACCTGGTTCACGACACCAGGACTTTCCACCTAGGGTTACCCCCCCTAGGACTTTTGCCTGAAGCTCTCGACCCTCCAAGACTTTCCACATAGGGTTACCACCCCCTATGACCTAGGGTTACCACAGATCTTATGCTGGTGCAATGAATTAATTTCCTAATAGAACCGTATTGCTTGAAGTATCTATTGTTTTCTTTTGAGTTTTCAACAGTTCATGGTTAACATTACACAATTATTATTTAATCCAACTTTTTTCTATAATTTTTTTAGCAGTGTTCAGTTTATGTCCACTAATCAATAAGTTTTCTCAAATTTTCTCTTTGAAACCAGTCTACAAGAAGCAGACTGTAACAGGTATTTGAACTTATGAAACAACCCAATCTAATTTCCCATCTCTTGATTGGAAGTTGTAGCCTTTAAATGATTGTGTGTGCATAATTAAACAGAGCAATCTATATTTGTCCATTCGATTTTCTATTTTCATTATAATATGCTTGGTTGGTTTATCCTAGTTTGCTTCCTAATCAACAATATCTATGACAGGCTAAAGATGGGACATTCACTAAAGAACCTGGCACTGGTGTAGTAGCTATAATTGAAAAAATGAAGGTTTCTGTTGGGACTTTAAGCTGGGTCAGAAGGTATATGGTATTTATAGGACACTCTTAGATATAAATGTTGTTCGTACAATGCCTTTTACGGAAGGGCATGGAGCCATTCTTTTTCTTTTGGAAAGATGGTCCTTTTTGTTGTTAAATGGGTGTTGAAACATATTTTTGCTCAGTTTTTTCTTAGATAGCCATGTCAAAGTAAACTTAGTGTGAATGCTACATGTTCTTCTATCCCTCATTACCTGAAAGATAATGATGCTTATAGAATAGATAATTGCTATTCATCATCATCAAGTGAATTTCAACTATTTAGGTTCCGTTACATTAACCTTTCCCTCCATTGAAATCTTTGTAAGACTATATCACTAGCTATAAGATGCTACAAAATTCGTACTTGTCACTATCTAGATACAACGTCTGTATCCATCATCTAATATGTTTTTGTGCTGTTGCAGGCACGGTGTCCATGGGAACCAATTTCCAGATGCAGAGTCTCAGAACCAGTCTGTTGTATATGTAGGAGTTGATAGTGCATTAGCAGGTGTTATTTATTTTGAGGATAAAGTAAGGGAAGACGCACGACTGGTTGTTGAGACTTTAGCTAAGCGAGGAATAAACATATATACTAGACAAGAAGAGTGCTGCTAAATACGTAGCATCTATGATTGGTATTGACAAAAGAAAGGTATGTTATGTGAACCCTGAGTTAAAAGTACTGAATTCTCGTTCACCTGTCTCAGTGTTCTCTGCAAGAAAAACTCCTAGACTAAATTTACATATGATTCATCTTTGCCACTTGCAACCATAGTAAATCAGCGTGATGCATATTTACTAGCTCACTTCACTCATACTAATTTGAATATTATATACACACTTTTAAATCAGTTTTTGATGCAATTACTTAATGTTATGGTATTATTTCTGGTAGCAAAAGTTTATGACACCTTACATGTAGAGTTGTGGGCTAATAAATGAGTCTTATAGGTTTAGATGAATGAACCATTACTAACTTAGGCTTAAGTTATTTGGGTAGTTGTAGGCTAGTTTTTTCATGTGAGCAGGCCATTACAAATTCTTTACTGAGATAATCATATCTGGAAGTTTAAGAATTATTGCTAGTGAATATCTTTGATGAGGAAGGGAACTCAATTTCTCTTAAAACTGAAATATATTTGGCATTATGTGTATGCAGGTGCTTTATGAAGTTAAACCAAAGGTGAAAAAGAGATTCATCTCTGAACTTCAAAAAGAGAAACAAATTGTTGCTATGGTTGGTGATGGTATTAATGATGCCGCTGCATTGGCTTCAGCAGATGTTGATATTGCAATGGGTGAAGGTGTTGGTGCAGCTAGTGATGTATCTTCAGTTGTGCTTTTGGGCAATAAATTGTCACAGGTACTACTGTTCATTTGTTGTTTCATTTTTCTATGAGTTCTATTTATATATACAAGTTTCTTGCATGTCACATCCTCTAAGAATATAATCAGTGTGTTATTTGTTTGGAATGGGTTGTTAAATTTCTTTTCTCCTAAAATATTTAAGCTTTCTTTACTAATATGTTAATAATATATAAGTTAACTTGGTATAAGGACCACATACTTTGCAACACAAGAAACACTCATTGAGATTACGTTTAACTTTAAACATCTTTAAGGATATACCTTGTATATTTTTTTCAAGGGACTTTACCTATTTATTCAAGCAAAGTTGCAGTTAGTGTGATTGACAATGTACTTTTGGTTCATCAAGTTGATGCAACAGTTGTCATAATGTATGATATAGTTCTTGATTCTCTATCACCAATATCTGCTCCACTTCCACTTATGTTGAGACACCATTTAGTTTTTAGTAGACAAGGAGTGCAAGTTGAGGATAGTCTCACTAGTGCATATAGTGCAATGATACATGGAGACAATTGGATTTTCCTGGTTCCTAACCTTATATGTGATATTGATAATGGTCTTTTGTGGAGAATTTCCTTGGATCTAGAGGTGAGTTTTAGTATTTGTCGCAGATATGATCCAATTAAGGTAAAATAATTGTTATCATGTGATGGTTCTAACTACAACGTTTCAGCTATATTAATGGTAATGACTTTAAATTTGGTTGATAATACAAATTATTTGACTGGCTTCCAGATTAAGACATTATACCTTAGAATGATGTGCGATATTATTCTCTGGTTACAGTTCATGCAGTTACTACATTTTTTTTTCTCTTATATTTTATATTTTTCTTTGATAATTTTTGATTAATTTTTCTCCCCTTCTGACTTTGTTTGCATTAAATCAATAATTTGAGTTTTAAATATTGATTAATTGACTTTTCTCCTGTAGGTACGTAACTCAAGGGCAATTCATGAGGATTGGAATTTTTGATGCAAGGAGTGAGCTTTGTTTAGTTTCTAGATTGCCTTGCTAATGCGAAGAAGCCATATGGCGAACATCGTAATGGAAAACATGTGATTTATGGTTTGATACTACTAAGTTTGATGATTACAACTCTTTTTGTATATTTTAGCTGGCATATTTTGGATTGAATGTAGTAAATATTTAGTTTTGTATTGGTGGTTTTCTTATATTAAAAAAAGATGGGTTGTTTGTTATTATCATGTTACAACATGAATATTAAAGACAACGGTTAGAAACGTTGTAAAAAGTACGTAATCACAATAGATTTTTTTTTGTGAAAAGTGATAAAATACAACGGTTTTATCCATTATAAAACATATTAAAATTATATACCACAACGGTTTATAACTGTTGTAAAATTTAAAACTACAACGTTTTAAATTATCTACTACAACGGTTTATATCTGTTGTAAAAAGAGTCTACCACAACGGTTATATCTATTATCAAAATTATCTACTACAACAGTTTTAAAGCGTTGTCATATCAGGTAAAAAAATTTTGAGCATATAAACAACAATGGATAAAAACTGTTGTCGAATGTCTACAAAGACAACGGATGCAAAACCGTTGTCGTAGGGCAATGCCTTTTACAACACAGTCAGTTACAATGGTTTTTTGACCCTACGACAATGGATAATATCCGTTGTCATTTGTAATTTTTGTTGTAGTGACCCTACATCTACATGAATTGCCTCACATATATTTTTTCAAATACATACAAGGCACAATACACATAGAACATGATAATAAACACTTCATAGCACAAGAGGATGTCCAAATACATAGTTCATGCATCACATCATATCATAACTACTTTCTACATCCTAAATCTAGAGAATTTACTCCATAGCAAGGGAAATACAACCAAAGACGAAGAAAGAAGCAAACTACAACTCAATACGTGGAGATAGAGAGAAGAGAATGCTTATCCTTGAAGCGTGGCGTCCTTGGAGGTGTTCCCTTGCTCTAGAGGTGGATGGATCAACGAAGGTGGAAGATCTGGGATTCTCCCAAGGGGATAACCCTTCCTCAAGGAATGGGGATGAACCCCAAGCAAAAAGATTCTCCAAAAAGGGGAGAAAAAACTTTTAGAAAGGTTAGGGCATAGGCTTGGCACTGCCCGTGCCATGACCGTGTTGCATCCACACGACCATAGTTTGGTCTAGTGGCACGATCGTGTGGAATCACATGGACAAGTTCTTCTTAGCCACTGATCAGGGTACAATAGATGGGTGGCACGACCGTGTGGGATCACACGACCGTGTGCTACTCCTCCTCTGGTCTGGCCACACAGCCATGTGTTGTTTCTCTTCTGGAGTGTGGCATAGCTGTGTGAGTTCACATGGCCGGACCTTGATTTCCCACGGGTAAGTCCACACAGCCGTGTGGTTTCACACGACCTAAGCTGGATTATCAAAAGTTGCTCCAATGTGCATCTTTTGCTCCATTTTCACTCCAAATTACACCCTGTCAATCAAAACAAGCAAAGAGTAGATCTCCGAACAAAATATAATGGAAATATGATATTATAATGATATAGGGTACAATAGACATAGATTATACTCATGAAATACAAGTAGATGTGCGTTAAGACATGAATAAAAGTGTATATAATCTTCCCACATCACATTCCAGATTTAAACCTTTGCTTGCCCTCAAGCAAAAACTGCATCTAAACTCATTTGGATAAATAGTGCATCATAATCTCTAGCAAGTCAATCTAATCCTATCAAATGATTTTATTGATGAGCAAGATACAAAAATTATTTGAGTATAGCCTAAGAAATAGTTCTTCGTGCTCAGTACAATAATAACTTAAGTTTTTCAAGTTTCAATCTCTAAGCCTAGTCAAGTCATCATAAAACTGTATTCCTTATATTTTTGGCGATAGACACTTACCTATCACACGCTTGGTTCATCCTCAATCCACCCATGGACTCAAAGGTGTGATCAATATCAAGAGAAATATAGTAGTTATTTTTTCAGTAACCTAACTCAATCTCAAAGGGGTAACTTGCTAGTCTCCACTCATGATAATTATTTTTTATATTCCTTATTCATTCACTTTTTTCATCATCATTTATTTTCTAAGTGATTACAAGATGCAACACATGAATACAAATGCACATAAATATAAATGTGAGGATATTTTAATTTTTCCTAATGAGCTAACATGATTCGAGCCTCATCCAATAACCAAAATGCAGTTTGAGAAGTCACCATAGAAACACTAGTACTAATCAAGTTCTATGAATTATGACTATTTTCATATTTATCTATCATCAAAACTAGGCATAGTGTATAGAGATCCTAAAATAAGGCCAACACTCAAACTTCTACAGCAAAAATATTGCTCACTTCATGCTGATATAGATAGGAAAATATAGATTACTAAACATACTAGCACCATAAACAACTAATAAACCACATGAAATCTAGAATAAACGTGCTAGTATTTTGCATTAAGGAACAAACAATCATGATATGATGAATGATGCAACTAGAAAAAATTTTATTATCCAAAAAGAAATGTATAAAAACTAAGGAATATGATAAGAACTAAACTAAACCAAAACATCCCCCAGACTTAAAATTTTCATTGTTCCAATGAAAACTAGAAATATAAAGTAGAGGAGGTTTTAGAGTTAGAGAAGTTAGCAAGTGATAAGCTCCAAATGGTTGAGACATTCATATTTTGAAGATACTTCCCTATATATGAATTGCACTCCTCTACAACTTAGAATCCTTCAAAAAGAAATAGACAAGAAAAATTAAGTAGAAGATATGAGTTATTTAAGAATAAAGAAAAGAAACTAGAAAGAGGACTAAAACTAAAATGAAAGCAAGATTGAATTTGGGTTGCCTCCCAAGAAGCGCTTGTTTAAGGTCATTAGTATTGGTACAGGTTGCATCAGAATCGAACATGAATTTTGATGTTGTCAAAGGTTCAAGTTAAGTCTTATTATGATCTAACAATTTGACTGAGTGTGCAGGCTATTTACTCAACCGAGAAAGCCCTAGTCATGACTATGCAGAAAAGACTTAATAGATTATGGAAGCTAGGCAGAAAGACCAAGTGGGTCGAGAGGACCTGACACTTGGCAGGGAAGCTTGATAGGCTTGGAGGACCGAAGATCGAGGAAAAGTCCTGGTGGGCTGATCCGATGCTAGCAGCAAAATTTAAACAGGTCTGGAGGACCAAGGTTTGACAGTTAAGTTGAGGTAAGAAACTAGAGAAGAGTGGCAGTGAGGACGTGTTCCGAGAAAGAACAAACTCTAGGTCGCTGATCCAACTGAAGAAACTGGGAAGGTTTCTAAGTTGAGATTAAGCGGTCTTACTGTATACTCATGCATCTTACTATATTCCTGTGCTAACCTTTATTTTGTAGGGATATATTGTCTAACTCTATTTTACAATAAATGACTTAATCGATCGACAGAACCTGAGGATTGGTCGACCGAACAAGGCTAACTCAGACCAAAGACTAGTTCAGACCAAAGCAGAGCAGAGTCCGATTGAAGTCTGATTGGTTAACCAAACCAGAGGATCAGCCAATCGAATCTTGATGATGTGGCACAGATATGACCGAGCCAAAGAAGAGAAGAAAACCTAGCTGATCGGTTGACTGACCCAGGGGATAAGCCGAGCGAAAGATCATCTCATTAAAGCAGCATTAAGTGTGAATCTCGGCAGACAAGGAAAATCACTATTCGATAGATTGAACAAGGTGATCGGTCGACTAAACCATTAAAGATCATAAATGTTCAAAGTTCGGATCTCAACGAAGAAGGAAGGGAGCATGTTCTGTAGACCAAACCCGAGGATCGGTTAATCAAACGGTAACGATGCTTATAAAAGGGGAGCTCGAGGTTCGAGACTTATCATCTATTTTTAGTTCATCTCTGTACAAAGCTGCTATTCGTGCTACTACTACTCATCTTCATAAGCAAGCTACTGCTCCAAGAAGTGTCGATAAGATGCATTCTTATTCTTCTGTCGGTATAATTTTTATTTAGCTTACATTGTAGTTATTTGAATAAGATAGTAGGCTGTTACTATCTTATACTTTTTCATTGTATGAATTGCTTCTTTTTGAAGGTTTCAAAAAGAAGGATTATAGTGGATTGTCCAACGGTGGAATCAAGAGATTGCGGGTCTTGGAGTAGGAGTCAACCTAGGGTCCGAACCAAGTAACCAAAACAAGTTATTTATTTTCCTCTGCATTGCTCTTGTTTTTACGTTACAAAAAGAAAAGTTTTTAACGTGTGATATTCACCCCCCTCTATCGCATCTTTCGATCCTTCAACTGGTATTAAAGCTTGGTAGCTCTGAAATTACTTAACCATTTTTTGAGTAATTTTAAAATTTTTTTCTTTTTCTTTAAAAGTGTTTTCTTTAATTCTTAAGTAATATTTTTTTTATCTGGCACTACTAATCTCAAGATGAAAGTCTTGGAAATTTTCTTTCTTTTTATTCTTTGTCACAAGGATGTAGAACTCCAACCAAGAAGGGTAGAACACCGTTCGCCCTCCATTGTTCAAAGGGGAGAACTTCAATTACTGGAAGAATAGAATGGAATGCTACCTCAAATCCGACATCAAACTTTAGTTTACCATACTCAAAGGATACATTCCTTGATGGTAGATGGAAAGGTGATAGAACCAAAAGATTGGACTCCCCCGATGATCAAAAAGGTGCAACTAAACTACAAAGCAATCAACACAATACAATGTGACCTGACCATGGAAGAACTGAACTGAGTTGGGCCCTACTAAATGTAAAAGAACTATGAGACCATCTGGTAAAGCTGCATGAAGGAACTGATGAATCCAAGGTAAATAAAAGAGATTTATTATTAAATTATTTATTTAATATTAAAATGCTTCTCGGAGAGACGACCACACAACTACACGCTAGACTAAAAGATATTCTCAATGGCCTACATTTAATCAAACACAACATGGAGAATACATAATAAGGTTCATGCTAAACACCTTCCCAAGAAATGCTTGGTGGACATAAATAGTAGATGCATACAAAGTATCGAGGGATCTTTCCATTCTTAAGTTAGATGAACTTTTTTGTGAATTAGAATTACATGAACAATCTAACATGAGTTAAGTCGAGAAAGGAATTGCCTTGTATGTAGGATTAAGCAAAGAAATGAAGACTAGAACCAAGGATGAACTAGAAAGTGAGTCTGACTCAGATTCAATAAATGAAGAAGAGCTAGTCAACATGGTCCAAAAACTACTAACAAGAAAGAAGTTTAAAAAGAGCACCAAGAAGACACCAATCAACCAGACATAAAACAAATTAGAAATGATTTGTTATGGATGCAACAAGAATGGGCATTTCAAACATGAATGCCCAAATCAGAAGGAGGATAGATCAAAAATAGCAATAAGGAAGAAGACCTTTCAAGCAACATGGGACGAGTCATCTTCCGATGAGTTCTATGTAGAGAGCCGAAGCACTCGAGTCATCTTGCCCTTATGGAAAGAAATAAAGATTCTGAGTTCGAGAAAGAATACGAGTCCGAGACCAACACCAAGTCTGAGAGAAGCCACAGATCCATATTCATTTCCAAAGGTCCCAATATGGTAACCTTTTATTCAAAGACAAATTTACTTAAAATAATTAAATGTTTGTTTAAAAAATTAACAAAATTTGAAAAACAAAATAACTTGTTACTTAAGGAATTTGACCATCTTAAGAAGCAAGCTAACTTGAGTAACTTGACTAACCAAGTTCAAGTCAGAACTTTAACTCAAGTTGCGAAACTTGAAGAAGAAAATTCCAACTTAAAAAGTCAAGTCAAGCGACTCAAGAAAACGTTGGAAAAGTTTAAACTAGGATCCAAGTGTCTAAATATGGTACTTGGGTCATAACGAGCCGTGTACAATAAATCAGGACTTGGCTATTGTTAGTTAGAGCCCTAGAGCCAATCATTTGATGATTGTTATATGGACTCATTGTATCATATTCTTGTATATTAATAAAGGTATTTGTTTTGGTTATTATACTTACTTGTATTGGTGCCAAATAACTAAGTATAATAGCGTTCTTGAGTAGAAGGTTCTTACCTATATCAATCGATTGGTTGAATCGATAGTGAGATGATATAGGGAACACTACTCTTAATCATTCCTAGTCGAGTATTAACATTCAGGGACAATGTTAATCCAATAAGACTAGCATGTAGGTCAACTCGATGACTTGATCTCACAAGTCATGGATATAGAGATATCAAGTTGACACATGTGTATGCATTGGAGAATGTATACTGAATGACCCGCCATGAGAAAGTATCATGGATCGTTATATGAGTGTCATATACTTTCTCATGTGGCTATTAGTATGACTACTAGTCCTTGGACCTGAAGTCACCATGGTTCCCTACATAAGGAGTTATGTACTTTGGTTTTGTCAAACGTCACCCGTAACTGGGTGGACTATAAAGGCGATTATTGGGTATGTAACAAATTATGCGGAGGGATGTGAGTGATGTAGATGGGATCTATCCCTCCTATATGACGGGAGAGACATCGATATTCTTGATAGAGTGAGACCACTAAGTGCATGGCCATGCTCAAATGAGTCAATATAAGATATTGAGCTCATTTGATTGAGTGAGTCTACTTGGAGTTCAAGATTTAGATTGATTAGAGGATGACACGGTCTATGCCTCATATTGATCAATCTAGATGTCTAGGATAGAAGGACAATGTCATATATTGTGAGGAGTCATAATTAGTAGTCACAAGGTGATGTTGGATTTCAACATTCTTATAACTTGGGTAGTAATGATGTGTTGCTAGATACTGCTCATTACTTATGCTTCTAAATGGGTTTAGGAGCATTGCCAACGTTATAAGAACCTATAGGGTCACACACAAAGGACAATTAGATGGAGATTAGGTTCATATGATGAACCAAGAGGATTAGATTCATGTGATGAATCAAATTGGATTAAGAGTAATCCTAATTGAACTAATTGAGTTGGACTCAAGTTGATTCATGTGTTCAATGAGTCTAATTTAGATTATGACTCATTGAATTAATTTAATTAAATGAATTAGATTCATTATATTAAGTTAGCTTGAATCAAATGGTTGGATTTGATCAACCATGGGAGTTATAATGTCAAGTTTGACTTGACTTGAGAGGAAGAGGAAAAGTCAAGTTTGACTTGACTATTTGCCACCTCATTTGTGAGTTGGCATTGGGAGGACTAATGATGATGTGCCACATCATCATGTTTATGACATGTGTGTGCCACCTCATGGAGGTTACAAATCTCCTCTTTAATGGCCACATTAAAGAGAATGGAGGTTACAACTCCAAGAGGTGGCCGACCACTTATTGTGTGGAATGGAATTGATTTTTCATTCAAGGCATTCATTCCTCCTTCTTCCTCTCATCTTGCTCTCCCTCTCCTCCTCCTTGGCCGAACCATCTAAGGTGCTAGCACACCTTTGTTTGGTCTTCTCCACCTAGTTTGTTCGTGTGGATACTTCTAGAGGATTGTACACTTGACGATCTCGAGATCCGGCGAACTGTTGGACGAGCGGGATTGCGAAGGGTATCACATCGAGGGTAAATTCCTTCTCCTAGTGTAGATCTAGGCTTTAGTAAACTCGTACATGAAATTTTGTTTTATAAGCTTCGCACGGATCCGGTGGCATGGGAGATTCGGGGTTTCCGCAATGCGAAAAAGCGATTTTTGCGGCCCGAAAATCCCAACAGTGGTATCAGAGCCACGTGCGAAGCGTGTACGAGTTTAGTTTGCATTTTTATGAAAAATGTAGGTTCTGTAACTTTCTGTAAATTTAGATTTTTTATAGTTTTTATGAGTATTTTTCTCGTAGAAGCGAAGCACAAGTGTTTAGACACTTGTAGGCTTTGATTACCAAGAAGATTTTTCCAAAACGGCAAGGTTTCGCCCCAAATCTTTTTGGGACAGCGGACTAAGGTGTTGTAGGATCGCTTAGGGACACTCGCGATGGTTATATCGTGGGTAAGGGCGCTGCCCCTGACCCCGCAAGGGGATTCGTTCCGCGATTGCGCCCGGAAACCGCTAATCAGGACCGCCGGGAATTTTTACTCATAAAAATTGTAAAAAAATAGTATTAAAATCACAGAAAATTATGGAAATTACATAATTTAGAATTATGTATAATTTGTGATGGTCATGGCCCCAAAAGACCCAAATTAGATTTGAAAAATTGTGTTGTAATTCATATTACGGCCTGCGCGCCGTCATTTGTGTTGTGTGTGATGTATACTTGATACGTGACCTGCGCGTCATGCCTCTCTTTTATTCTTGTTGTAAATTAGTTTAGACTCGAATGTAACTCGAGTTTCAAAATTGTAATGTACAAAATTGGAGCGGTGGAAGGTCCACTCGAGACGGAGTTACGAGGAGGGCGCGAGCAACACAAGGTGGTCAAAGGGAGGAGCTTGAGAAGCTGTTGACCCTAGGTTGACCATCCGATCTTCTCATTAACTTGAGAAGATCGTAGTAGGACCATGACTAATCACAAATAGTATAATTAATTGCTTGTGTGTGTGTATTTGATGCATGCTAGTAAAGTAGTTAATTAGCGCCTTAACGATTAGATTAGATCTAAATCGTGTACAAGATGCACCCTATGATTAGATTAGATCTCAATCGCGTCAACTCTAAAATGCCTACCATGCCGTGATACCTATCACTACCTCGATCACATGTGTTGTTGAAACTACCAAAGCAGAGCAATACATATTATCTTGGTAGGGTACGGAGGGACAATCTTGGTCCCGTCTATCAACGCATGGGTGAGTAGAGACTCAATTTGATTGAGTACAACTAGTTAAATCGAGTTTAACTGTAGGCATTCTTCCAACGGTTGAAAAGATAGGACATAAATCACATTTATATTAATTCTTGTGCGTATTAGCCAAAGCTAACTCAAGTTTTAATATAACTGCGGATAATGATCCTATAAACAAGAGTTGCATAGAGATGTAATTGGTAAATAGTTACCTACCGATCATACTAAATCTTGGGCGTATTAGCCAAAGCTAACTCAAGGGTTAGTATGATGTGGATCTTGTCCCACATGAGTTATAGAATTTAGTGGGAGCATCATTTAATTAAAGGCCTAATTAAATGATAAATAGAATATGATGTTTATTTATTTTTTGCATTTTTCTATTGTAGATAACCATGACGTCAAACACGAACACCTTCTCTCTGCGTTCTGTCCTTGACAAGGACAAGCTCAACGGAGCAAATTTCCTGGACTGATACAGGAATCTGAGAATAGTTCTCACCCAGGAACGTAAACTGTACGTTCTGGAGCAGCCCATTCCGGAGGCTCCTCCTGCCAATGCCACGCGAGCAGATAAAGATGCTTACAAGAAGCACCAAGATGATGCATTAGATGTATCAGGTTTAATGCTCGCGACCATGAACTCTGATCTTCAGAAGCACCATGAGTTAATGGGTGCTTATGATATGGTTGAACATCTTCGTCAAATATCAAGGTCAAGCACGACACGAGAGATTTGAGATCTCAAGGGAACTATTTTAGTGTAAGATATCAGATGGGGCTCCCGTAGGTCCATATGTACTCAAGATGATTGGGTACATAAAGAACCTACAGAGATTGGGGTTCCCACTTGGCCAAGAGCTGGCCACTGACCTGATCTTGCAATCCTTGTCGGATAGCAATAGTCAATTCGTTCTAAACTACAATATGAACGAAATTGACAAGCCACTGCTTGAGCTGCTTAGCATGTTAAGAACTGCTGAGCTGAACCTTAAGAAGGTTAAGCCCCACTCTGTTCTGGTGGTTCAGAAACATAAGGGCAAGGGCAAGCCCAAAGGCAAAGGAAAGTCCCAAGCCAAGGGCTAAGATAAGGCACTGAAGCCTAAAGGAGGGGTCGCCAAGGATGCTACCTGCTTCCACTGCGGTCAGAACGGGCATTGGAAGAGGAACTGCAAGGTGTACCTAGAAGATCTTAAGAAGAAGCGAAGTGAGACTTCCACTTCAGGTATATATGTTATAAAAGTCAATCTATCTATTTCTTCATCATGGGTATTAGATACCGGATGTGTTTCTCACATTTGTACTAATGTGCAGAGCAATTGCAAAGGGCGAGGTGGACCTACGAGTAGGTAATGGAGCACGGGTTACTGCTGTTGCTGTAGGGACTTATTTTCTATCTCTGCCCTCTGGGCTTGTACTAGAGTTAGATGATTGTTGTTATGTGCCTGCTTTAACTAAGAACATAATTTCAGTTTCTTGTTTGGACAAGAAAGGTTTCTCTTTTATAATAAAGGACAAATGTTGTTCTGTTTATGTAAAAGATATGTTCTAAAAGATATGTTCTATTGTAGTGCACCTCTGATGAACGGACTCTACATTCTAGAACTTGAAAGCCCTATCTATAACATAAATACCAAGAGGTTCAAGTCAAATGACATGAACCAAACCTATCTCTGGCACTGTCATTTAGGTCATATAAACGACAAGCGCTTATCCTAGCTCCATAAGGATGGTTTGTTGGACTCATTTGATTTTGAATCTTATGAGACGTGCGAGTCATTTCTACTAGGCAAGATGACCAAGACTCCCTTTAGTGGGCACAGCGAAAGAGTGACTGATTTGTTAGGACTTATACATAGTGATGTATGTGGCCCTTTCAATGTCACTGCTAGAGGCGGTTATAGGTACTTCATCACATTTACTGATGACTTCAGTAGATATGATTATGTGTACTTGATGACACATAAATCAGAATCCTTTGAAAAGTTCAAAGAATTCAAGAATAAAGTACAAAACCAGCTTGACAAAAGTATTAAGATACTTCAATCAGATCGAGGTGGGGAATACCTTAGCCATGAGTTTCGTGACTATCTAGCTGAGTGTGAGATTCTATCCCAACTCACTCCTCCTGGAACACCACAGTGGAATGATGTATCCGAAAGGAGGAATCGTACCCTATTAGATATGGTACGGTCTATGATGAGTCACACAGATCTTCCTACATTTCTTTGGGGCTATGCTCTAGACACGGCAGCTTTTATACTCAACCGAGTTCCATCCAAGGCCATGATAAAGACACCATATAGGATATGGACAGGGAGAGATGCCCAGGTGTCTTTTATGAGGATTTGGGATTGTGAGGCTTACGTTAGACGTCAAGTCTCAGAAAAATTAGGACCCAAATATGATAAGTGCTATTTCATTGGATATCCCAAGGAAACTAAGTGATATTACTTCTACATTCCCAGTCAGCACAAAGTAGTTGTGACAAAAACTGGGGTATTTCTAGAAAGAGATTTTGTTTCTAGAAAGACTAATAGGAGTACGTTCTGTTGGACCCCGTGGTAGTTTTGATGTGATCAACCAAGTTGGTTAGGTCCTGCCGTGTTTGATCCCTGTGTCTGAGTGTGCAGGAGCTTAGGAGCACAGGAAGTTGAGCAGAAGACGCAGCTAGAAAGAAGGACGGCACGGGAAGGGAGCCGACAGGCTCAGTGCGTCCGAAGGACGAGAGTGCTGCGGAAGAGTACTCCGGTGGGTGTGAAGAGCGTGCGCGACGTTCGAGGGACGTTAAGTCGGGACGGAAGGCTGCTCGAGGAGAAGGCCGAGAATTGGGTTCGGGTGAGCCCTATTCCGATTGGCCGCAATCACCCAAAAGAACGGAGCATCGGAAGCTGAAGAAAGCAAGCTGGAAATTGAGTTGCCAGCTTGGAGGCGCCTCCATCAGGCTTGGAGGCGCCTCTAGCTTGAAAGCGCCTTCAACCTTGTTGAAGGCGCCTTCAACAGATCAAAGTGTCCATTTCACGGTACGGATAAAGTTTTATCCGCTCACCTCTTGGAGGCGCCTTGGACCCCTATTGGAGGCACCTTGGAGCCTCGAGATCAGATTTCCAGAGGCTATTTAAAGGCCCCTGGAGCTAGGAATTCACAACAACTTCTACATTCAACTCTGTACTTAATTCCTAGCAATAGTTCTGAGCCGTTAGTGTGTAAAAGGCTTCTCCGCCTTCAGCAAAGGAGAGTCTTCTAGTGCGCTTTTTCATCGCCCTGGATTAACAATCTCCTTGGTTGTAACTAGGTTAATTGCTGAGTCTCTTTTTATTTCTGTTGATTTAATTGTTATTATTTTACTATTGCTTTTCTGAGTTGAAATCCGAGGAGGGTATAGTTTATTTTTGATTTCAGCAATTCACCCCTCTCTTGACGGCCTCCGCTGCACCTACAATTGGTATCAGAGCCTGATCACCTCAGAAGGACTAACCGCCAACTGAAGCACTACGATCAAGACGATGATCGGAGCGAACATCCATCCCCTGAAGTTCGAAGGAGACTTCGCCACATGGAAGCGCAAAATGTAGGTATTTTTTAAAACGGATTTTGATATTCTTATTACAATGAAATATGGTTTTGCAGCGCCAAAAGACAAAGAAGAAAATACATGGAGCAAGAAGGAGCAAGCCGATTTCGTCGCCAACGGAAAGGCAGAGTTCCACCTGCTCAGTGTGCTGCCACCACAAGAGGTAAGTCGAATCAGAAGCTACGACTCCGCGAAAGATCTCTGGGAGAAATTTCTGGAGCTTCACGAAGGTACCTCCGAAGCAAAGCTGGTGCGACGCGACATTCTCCGGACCCAGTTGACAAACCTCCGGATGAACCAAGGCGAGAAGGTAGCGCAACTCCAAGCGAGGATCAAAGAGTTGATCACTCAACTCACCAACCTTGGAGAAGAAGTAACGAACCGGGACTCAATTTGATACGCACTCAACGCCTTCCCGAGAACTCCCGAGTGGGTCTCCTTAGTAGATGCTTACTACATCTCTAAGGATCTCGAGGTAAGTACAATGGAACAATTGTGTTCAACTTTCGAACTTCACGAAAGTAGAGAAGTCAAACCTCAACATTGCCCTACGAGCTGAAACGGACGATCCTGACTCCGAAGCGACAATCGACGAAAACGAAGCTGTATTAATGGTAAGACGTTTTAATAAGTTTTTTAAATCTAACAAATTTAGATCGCAGTCAAGTAAACATCGTCAAAAGAGAAGGACAGTCCGTTGCTACAACTGCAACGAAGAAGGGCACATCAAGGAGGACTGCCCAAAATTGAAGAGCAAACAAAAGGATAAGGAAAGGAGCAAGAAGTCAGCTCAAACAAAACACTACCTAAAGGCTAGGTGGGATGATTCATCATCCTCCGAATCGGAAGTCGAAGAATTCTCAGGACTAGCACTGATGACCAACCATCAGCTAGAAGACTCAAGCTCAGAGATGAGCATCGATGAAGGGGGAGGAACATCAGAAGAAGGAAGCAACAGTGAAGGGGGAGCGTCACCAGATCAGGTAAGTAAGATACGTAATCTAACCCCGTCTCAGTCTTTTCGATTTATTAAATCGCTTTCTAAAAACTTATTCGAATTAGAAAAAGAAAATAAAGAATTAAAAATGAAATTAGAAAAAGCATGTCCACTTGAAATGTACGATAGTATAAAATCAGAAAATGATAAATTAAGATTAGAAATTGAAAAACTGAAATCTACTGCATGCTTAAATCAATTTCCACACTCAAAATTAAAAGTTTATGGAAAATTGAACTGGTACATTAGAAACCATCAGGGTCAACTTAGAAAAGTACCAAGAAACTTTGTACCCCCTAAATTTTTGAATAACCCTGTAGGAAGGAACCTTTATTGGGTTCCAAAATCTGTGTTAAATTAATTTTTTAATTAAAAATCTTTAAGAGAGAAAATTAAACATTGAAATTCTTTATGGAAGCTTTGTCTAAGGAAGTTGTTGTTGCTCCAATAACCAAGAAGGCCTAGTGCCTCGCCACGACCTGGAAACTAAAATATTGAAAGAAAATGTTTAATTAACTTTCTGAAAAAGCATTAAACAAGAATTAAATAATGCTTTGAAAGTTTATCAAAGACTCCTTAAAATAAACAAAAATTTCTTTTACTTAGAATTTTTTTTAAAATTCTAACTTAAAATATTTTTTCTTGGAAATCTTCTGGAATACTTCATTTGACTTAGATTTTTTTTAACATTCAAAACTTAAAGTTTAACTTAGAATTTTTTTTATATAAAATTCTAAAAATATCATTTTTGCTAAGAAAATTTTTTCTAAATGTTCAATTGAACTTAGAAATTTTATAAAAATTCATTTTTTTTACCTTATTAATTTGCTTAATATTCTCTTATTGGTACCCCATTGTTGCTATGATCAAAGGGGGAGAGAAAGGTAGTACAAGTTTAGGGGGAGTTTAGGGGGAGTTAGAAAAATTAAAATTTTACTTATTTTTTTTGAAAATGTATTGTAATTTTATTTATTGTAAATTTATGCTTAATTATGTTAGTTTAGTAATTTTCTTTAAAATTACTATTTATGTCCATTTGTAAACCCTAACTTGAACTTGGGTTGATGCACATCAAAAAGGGGGAGATTGTTGAACCCCGTGGTAGTTTTGATGTGATCAACCAAGTTAGTTAGGTCCTGCTATGTTTGATCCCTGTGTCTGAGTGTGCAGGAGCTTAGGAGCACAGGAAGTCAAGCGGAAGACGCAACTAGCGAGAAGGACGACACGGGAAGGGAGCCGACGGGCTCGGTGCGTCTGAAGGACAAGAGAGCTGTGGAAGAGTACTCCGGTGGGCGTGAAGAGCGTGCACGGTGTTCGAGGGATGTTAAGCCGGGACGGAAGGCTGCTCGAGGAGAAGGCCGGGAATTGGGTTCGGGTGAGCCCTATTCTGGTTGGCCGCAATCACCCAAAAGAACGGAGCGTCGGAAGCTGAAGAAAGCAAGCTGGAAATTGAGCTGCCAGCTTGGAGGTGCCTCCAGCAGGCTTGGAGGCACCTCCAGCTAACCTTGTTGAAGGCGCCTTCAACGGGTCAAAGTGACCGTTTCAAGCTGCGGATAAAGTTTTATCCGCTCACCTCTTGGAGGCGCCTTGGACCCCTATTGGAGGCGCCTTGGAGCCTCGAGATCAGATTTCCAAAGGTTATTTAAAGGCCCCTGGAGCTAGGAATTCACAACAACTTCTACATTCAACTCTGTACTTAATTCCTAGCAATAGTTCTGAGCCGTTAGAGTGTAAAAGGCTTCTCCGCCTTCAGCAAAGAAGATTCTTCTAGTGCGCTTTTTCATCGCCCTGGATTAACAACCTCCTTGGTTGTAACCAGGTTAATTGCTGAGTCTCTTTTTATTTCTGTTGATTTAATTTGTATTATTTTACTATTGCTTTTCTGAGTTGAAATCCGAGGAGGGTATAGTTTATTTTTGATTTTAGCAATTCAACCCCCTCTTGCCGGCCTCCGTTGCACCTACACGTTCGATCTTGAAGAAGTTCAAGATGCGGACCATAGCACTGAAACCTCGATGGAAGTTGAACTGGAACCACAAAGTATTGTGGATGATGTTGTTCCACAAAGAGTTGAGGAACAACAACCAGTTCAAGTAGACATACCTCTTCGCAGGTATGATAGGGTATGTCGTCAGCCTGAAAGATACTCATTTATCTTGTCTGACCATGATGACGTTGTGCTCATAGAGGATGAGCCTACCACCTATCAGGAAGCTGTGATGAGACCAGATTCTAAAAAATGGCTAGAGGCCATGAGATCCGAAATGGAATCCATGTACACCAACCAAGTATGGACTTTGGTTGATCCACCTGAAGGGGTAAAACGCATTGGGTGTAAGTGGGTCTTTAAGAGAAAGACTGACATGGATGAACTTATCTATAGGGTCACTTGGTAGCTAAAGGTTTCAAGCAGATTCATGGTATTGACTATGATGAAACCTTTTCTCCAGTAGCGATGTTTAAGTCCATTCGAATTATGCTTGCTATTGCAGCATACCATGACTATGAGATATGACAGATGGATGTCAAAACCACGTTTCTGAATGGAAACCTGCTCGAGGATGTGTACATGACACAACCTGAGGGTTTTGTAGATCCACAACATACTAGTAGAGTATGCAAGCTGCATAGGTCCATTAATGGACTAAAGCAAGCTTCTCGGAGCTGGAATCTTCGATTCGATGATGCAATCAAACAGTTTGGTTTCATCAAGAACGAAGATGAGCCATGTATCTACAAGAAGGTTGTAGAGAACACAGTTGTCTTCCTTATATTGTATATGGATGACATACTGCTCATTGGAAAAGACATCCCTTTGCTACAGTCTGTCAAGACTTGGCTAGGGACATGTTTCTAAATAAAGGACTTAGGTGAAGCATCCCGCATTCTAGGGATACAGATCTATAGAGATAGATCTAAAAGGATGCTTGGCCTAAGTCAGAGTACATATATTGACAAGGTACTCTTTCGGTTTGCCATATAAAACTCCAAGAAGGGATTTCTGTCGATGTCACATGGCGTGAGTCTTTCCAAGACTCAAGGTCCCTCATCTAGAGAGGAGAGAGACCACATGGATCAGATCCCTTATGCCTAAGCCATAGGATCTATCATGTACGTCATGCTATGTACTCGTCCTGATGTCTCTATGCTTTGAGCATGACGAGCAGATACCTGTCAGATCCAGGTGAAAGTCACTGGATAGCGGTCAAGAATATTCTTAAGTACTTAAGAAGGACTAAAGAATATTTCTTGATATATGGAGGCGATGACGAGCTAGCTGTAAAGGGTTACAGTGATGCCAGCTTCCAGACCGACCAGGATGATTATCGATCGCAGTCAGGGTTCGTGTTTTGCATAAATGGTGGTGCTATGAGCTGGAAGTGTTAGAGTGTATACTAAAAGCCTAGCTTTTGGTATAAACATTTATCTAGAAATAAGAATCACATTGGTCAAATGTCTACATTTATGATAAATGTAGTTGCTCAATTAATTTATATTGTAGATAACATGTTGTGTGGTGTCACACACTGAAGATCATGTTATCGGTTCCTTATAAATTATAAACAATAGCTCACGACCAAGATGGAAAGGAACAAACCATTGGAAGGTCGTAGTGTAATTAGGTATTAGTTTATCTTAACTATATAATTACACTAGTACACTTAGAGTGTATTGAGTAGGACCATTTGAGGTCATTCCTTTTATACTGACTTTATGAAGGAACAAAGACCTCAGTTATTATGGAAGTGTGTGCTCTTAATCCTAATATAATAACAAGCACATATATTTGATATTTATTTCTTTAATTTATCAATGGGTGAGATTTAGTTCGATAAATCAATAAGCCCGATAAGTTGGGAAATGATATCACTTATAGTGTGTGTTGTTGATTATAGAAGGAAACTGTGTCCTAGTGATCTAGGTTGAGAATGCCCCCAATAGGAGCTCATAAGGATTGTCATGTTAAACCCTGCAGGTGGACTTAGTCCAACATGACGATGAAGTTGAGTGGTACTACTTTTGGAGCTAGATATTAATTAAGTGAGTTGTCAGTAACTTACTTAATTAGTGGACATTTGTTATCTTAAACACAGGGAGACTAACACACTCATAATAAGAATGAGTCCAAAATGTAATTTGGGATTGGTGCGGTAGTTCAATAATAGTTCTTTAGTGGAATGAATTATTATTGATGAAATTAAGTTTCGGGGCGAACACGGGATGCTTAATTTCATCGGGAGACCAAAACAAATTGCTCCTCTCGGTCCCTATCGTAGCCTCTAGTATATAGAGATTTATACCCACCGCATACCCACCTTCTTACCCATCCAATGGGGCCGGCCAAGCTAGCTTGGAACCCAAGCTTGGGCCGGCCAAGA
Source organism: Zingiber officinale (assembly GCF_018446385.1). Lineage (NCBI taxonomy): Eukaryota > Viridiplantae > Streptophyta > Magnoliopsida > Zingiberales > Zingiberaceae > Zingiber > Zingiber officinale. The sequence continues at coordinate 31,311,550 of NC_055988.1, forward strand.
TCAAGTGGATGAGTAATGTAGGTGGCCGGCCAAAGCTTGGGTCCCAAGCTTAGGTGGCCGACCACTAGAATATTAAAAAGGATTTTTATTAAAATTATTTCTTATGTGGATATCATGATTTTAAAAGAGAGTTTAAAAATTAAAAATTTCCTTTTATAACTTTCTACAAAAGATTAAGAGAAGAGATTAATCTCTTTCCTTATTTGTAGTTTAAAAGGATGGTTTTAATTTTTGGTAAAAACTTTCCTTATTTGTAAATCATCTACATGTTTAAAAGAGAGTTTAAAATTTGAAATCTTTCCTTATTTGTTGATTAAAGGAGGATTTTAAATTTTAAGAAAACTTTCCTTTTTAACCATGTTCATGATTTAAAAGGGAGTTTAAAATTAAATATTCTCTTTTATAAGTTTCTACAAAAGATTAAGAAAAGATTTGATATCTTTCCTTATTTGTAGATTAAAAGAGATTTTAATTTTTAGAGATAACTTTCTTTTTATCCACATGTTTAAAAGAAAGATTTTAATTTATTAAATTTCCTTTTTATAAACCAATCATGAAGGGATAAAAATTATTGGAGAAATTTTATAAATTTTCGGAAGCAAATAAGGAAGTTTTAATTTGTGTTTAAAATTTTATTTGCTTGGAAATTTTATGGTGTGGCCGACCAAATAAATTGGAGAAGAAAATTTATTTTTAATTAAATAAATTTTTCCTTTTCATGGCAAAAGAATTAAGGAAGTTTTTATTAAATTTTCCTTATTTGCCAAGACCAAGGATTATAAAAGAGGGGGTAGAGGAGGCTTCAAGGCTAAGGACTCTATTCTATTTTTCTCTCTCTTTTCCTTGGTGGTGTGGCCGGGCCTTTCTTCTTCTCTTCTTCTTCTCTTTGTGGCCGAACCTCTTCATGCTCATGGAGTTTTAATTGGTGGCCGGATCTAGCTTGAGGAAGAAGGAGAGAAAGCTTACATCCCTTGGAGCTTGGTTGGTGGAAAAGATCTTCATCTTTTGGAAGCTTTGTGCTTGGCCGAAATTTGAAGAAAGGAAAAGAAGGTGCTTTGGTGGTTTCTCATCTCGGAAGATCGTTGCCCACACAACGTCCGAGGTTAGAAGAGGAATACGGTAGAAGATCAAGAGGTCTTTCTAAAATGTATAACTAGTAATTTTTCTTTCCGCATCATACTAGTTATTTTTGGAAATAATACCAAATACAAGAGGCATGCGATTCTAGTATTTCGAATATGTTTTTCGATGTTGTGTTCTTTTGTTTCCCTTGTGATTTGATTGTTCTTTTCGGTTAACCTAAAGTTATTTTAGGAAATTAAATATTAGCTTTCCATAAAAGGTTTTGTCTAGTCGGTGGTGGTTGCTCCCATATCCAAGAAGGTCATGTGCCTCGCCACGTCAGTACTGGGAACCAATTATGGAAATTAATATTTAATGGAATTAATAACTTAAGGTGATTTGGGTCCAACGTGTTAAGTTCCGCAGGAGACCCAAGTCAAAACCTAAAAGAACGAATAGATTAAGTTTTGGATTAAACGTGTTAAGTTCCGCAGGCGATCCAAAATTTAATTTAAAAGAACACATGGTAGCTAGGAAAAGGTTCAGACCTTTGTACAAAATTTTTGCATGGAACCTCTAGGTTTTCCGAGTAGCAACCAACAATTGGTATCAGAGCTAGGGTTTTGCCTCTGTGTATTTGGTATTAGTTTAATTATGCACATGTCATACATAATTTAGGCAGGTTAATAGTAGGATATGCTAACTTTGTGGATGCAGGATCCAACTATTATGGCTTATAGTTATTATGTGTGTGATTGGACCCTTGGACATGTCAAGGGCATTTTATTGTGTGTGCATGATTGTATTATAAAATACAGCAGGAGCTATATTTAGTTTTATTAGGATTTTATTTTTGATCTAGTTACATGTACATTCCTTTTATGGAATATAGGATCGATGGATGTAAATTTTATTTTATGTTCGATCTAGTTTACATGTACATTCCTTCGAGGAATATAGGATCAAAATGTAAAATTCTATTTATGTCGCCGATCGAATCTTGCAAAGCGTGGAACCTTCTAAGGACCAGAGGCGCAGTGGAACTAGGAGCAAGATGGATGCGACAGCTAGACCCGGTGGCGGTGGCCAAATATGGCAGCAGCTTGGGATGACAACACACGGAGGACAACAAGAGATAAAAGCCATAATAGTTGAAAATTAGATTTTCTATTTATTGCTTTTATATTGTGCTATGTGTGCATGTTAGTTTACATATTTAGTAGGCTAGCATAGTTAAAATTCCTCATTTATAAATAACTAAGTGGGAGAGGGATTTTTAAGTAAATCCCATGGTCTCCATTACTGGTTTGTAAGTGATGCAAACAAGCTTGCGCGTTGTCTCTGAGTGTCTTCCTCCATAACGGATGAGCTTGTTTGCGGATCACTAGAACAGACTTCCATTTTTGGATGACTATAGGAAGTTAATTAAGAGCGTGTGATCTTCCCCAACGGAAGGGGCACAATCTTATTAATGGACTTAGTGTCAAGTAATGGTATACACTTAGACACATCTAATAGTATCCTCCCCATCGGAGTCACTGCTATTATTTGTGTGACCAAATGATACCAACTATTAATTTTATTTGTCAAAAAGTTAGGTTGACAAGATAATAAAATTAATGGGTTAAAACCCCTCCTTTTACAAATGTTGAATTTGTATACGTCCACATTAACGTGGCATGTAAAATTCACGGTGTTTGAGGTGTTGGTGAATTTAAATAATATTGTTTGAGGAATCAATATTTTTTTTTAAAAATTTAAAAGTTTTTGACCAAATATTTGATCAAAGACAGATCAACTATTAATTTTATTCGTCATAAAGTAAAGTTGACGAGATAATAAAATTAATGAATAAAATCTCCTCTTCGATTTTGTATACGTCCACACTATCGTGGCATACAAAATTCATGGGGATTTTTAAGGAGTTGATCTTGACCAAGTATTTTTGTGATTCTTAGGATTTAAAATGTTTGTCAATCCCCTAGTAGTCATACTATAAGAAAGACTTAGTAATCCCAATTGTAAATATTGGAAATAGGACTTGGACATTAAGGTAGACGGTCTTCTTAGAACTAAGAACAATATAGGTGTATTTAATTAATTAGTTGAAACATGTTTAGTGGTGTTATCTACCAGAACCTGGAGTGTAGATACAGATGCCATTAATCATGTCCGCAATTCATTGCAGGGGTTCCCGGCAACTAAATGAAAATTAAGACACCGTCTACATGGGCACTACTGTAAAAATGGTAGCTGTTGCAGTGAGAGATGTTTATCTTTTGATAAGAATAAAACATGGTTTTTTGAGTAATTGTCTTTACGCACCAAGTTTAGAAAGAACTAGTTTTCAGTTTCTAAACTATTCAAAGAACTTGATATTCTGCCTCTTTTAATAACAAAGTTGTTATTAAGAAAAAGAGGGAAGTTATCTGTTCTGGTACGTTGGTTGGCAATTTATAAATCCAATAACTCTCACGATGCAACAAATGGAAATTAGTAACACATCTTCTAACTTTAAGAGAAAGTAACCTTCGAAAATGAACCAATTATATCTTTGGCTTCTAAGGCTAGGTTATATTAACTTGAGTAGGATTCATTGGTAGCTGATGAACTTTTGGGTTCATTAGTAGTGGAAATCTTTCCAACCTACGAGTCTTACTTGGAAGGAAAAATAACCAAGAAGCTTTTAAGTCTAAGGGGTATAGAGTCAAAGATATATTGGAATTGGTTCATTCTGATTTGTGTGATCCTATGAGCATCCAGGCAAGAGGTTGTTTCAAATATTTCATCTATTTTATAGACAACTATTTGAGATACGGATATATTTACTTGATGTGCTGCAAGTCTAAGTGCTTTGATTAGTTCAAAGAGTACGAGGCTGATATGGAGAAACGACAAAGTAAAAGTATCAAGACACTACGGTAAGATCGTAGTGGCAAGTACCTCTTGGGAGAATTTAGGAGTCATTTATCAGAAGTAGAGATTCAATCCCAACTAACTGCACCTGGTACACCCCAACAGAATGGTGTAGGAAAAGGAAGGTATAGGACTCTTATGGAAATAAGTAGATTGATGAGTTATTAAGAATATTATCAAAATCATTTTAAGGATATACTCTGGAAACGGGAGTGAATATAGTACCTTCTAAAGTCAGAACTCTCTACTCATATAGAATTGCTGAATATGCGTAAGCTTATTTCGAAGCATATTCGGATTCGGGTAGTCCAGCACATATGCAGAAGAGAGACAATGATAAGTTGGACAGGAATTCACTTGTTTGTGGGTTATCCTAGTGAAATGAAAGTAGGTTTATAGTCTTAAAAATTAGAAGGTCATTGTTAGCATCAATGACCGATTTTTAGAAAAGGACTATGTAATAAACCATGTGCCCATAAGAAAATTTGTTCTTAAGGAAGTAATAAAAGGCATGTCTAATCTAGTATAAATTGTACAAGATGAGATACCACAAGGAAACTGCAACACGTATCACAAATGATACACAATTGCAGAAAGTACCTTGTCGTAGTGGGAGGGTTGTTAGGCAACCTAAAAAGATTCATGTTTTGGGAGAGTTTTTGGACTCGATCACTGGAGGACATGAACCTGATCTCCGGACATATGACGAAACACTCCAAGATAAAGATGCAACATCTTGGCAAAGAGTAATGAATAACAAAATTAGAATATATGTATTCTAATAAAATCTGGAAGCTTGTAGAACCACCAAATGGTGTAAAAGCCTTTGGGTGTAAAAAGGTCTATAATAGAAAAAGAGGGATAGAAAGGAAGGTAGTAACTTTCAAAGCAAGGCTTGATGAAAAAGGAAACTTTTTCACTGGTAGTCATGCTTAAGTCTATCCGGATTCTTTTATCTATTTGGCAAGTGGATGTCAAGACAACATTCCTTAATGGAAGTCTTGATGAAAGCATCCATATAAAGTAACCAGAAGGGTTCATTGCAAAGGGCTAAGAGCATCTTGTGTGCAAGCTCAATCAGTCTATGGACTGAGGCAAAGCTTCAAGGTCTTGGAACATCAGGTTTATCAAAGTAATCCAGACCTATGGATTTATTGAGTAAACGGATAAGTCTTGTGTACACAAAAGGTGTGATGGAAACGTGGTGGTATTTCTTGTACTATACGTAGATAACATTTTTGGTAGTTGGAAATAATATCAAAATGTTGTCAGAAGTAAGGGTATGATTGTCCAAATAATTCGATATAAAGGACTTGGGAGAATGTATATATTTTTGAGATCACAGTAATAAGGGATCGAAAGAAAAAATATATTTTACTTATCCCAAGATTTATACATCGGAAAATCCTTGCTCGTTTTAAGCATGCAAAACTCCTCGAAAGGTTTCTTACCTTTTAAGCATGGAGTGTCTTTATCTAAAGAGATGTCTCCGATGACATCAAAGGAGATTGAGGACATGTAGGCAGTTCTTTATGCTTCGGCAGTTAGACAACCTAATGTATGCTATGCACGAGATTAGAAATCTGTTTTGCCAAGCGCATAGTTAGCAGATATCAAAGTAACCCTACACAAGGACATTGGACTGCAGTAAAACATATATTAAAGTACCTTAGAGGCGCTAGAGATTATATGCTAGCTTACAAGGCAGTTAATTTGGTCCCTATGGGTTACATGGATTTTGACTTCCAATCGGATAAGGACAATAATAAGTCGACCTCGGGGTTTTGTGTTTACTTTAGGAGGAAAAGTCATAACTATGGAAGAGTGATAAGCATAGGTGTTTTTCTGGACTCCACCATAGAAGCTGAGTATACGGCAAGCCTCTGAGGTAGCCATAAAAGCTGAATGACTTAATTACCTCAAGATAGACTTAGATATGATTTCTAGTTTGTCCAAAGATTATTACAATTTATTGTAATAATAATGGTGCAGTAACAAACTCGAAGAAACCATGAGTCTATAAGGCAAGTAAACACAATAGAGCGCAAGTACTACCCAATACGAGAAATTGTATAACGAGGAGAAGTTGTTGCCGCCTAGATTGCATCAGATGATAACCTAAGTGTTAGGATCGATGGTCGCGGCTAGAGAGGGGGGTGTGAATAGCCGACCCCAAATCTTCGTTTCTTTCTACAAGTTGACGTTAGCGCAGCGGAAAATAAAAATAATAGAAACGAAAGCGGAGAAATCAAACCTCAACACGCGTCGATGTAACGAGGTTCGGAGATATACTCCTACTCCTCGGCGTGTCCGTAAGGTGGATGAAGCCTATCAATCCGTCGGTGGATGAGTCCCCGGAGAACCAGCTAATATATATATACTCCTTCTGGGTGGAGAAACCTCGCCACAATCTTTCTTGCACCAGCAAGAATAGGAGTACAAGAATACACAAGAAGAAGCAACAATATGAATGTAAAAACAAACAATCTTGCCTTCCCGTCGGCTGTTAATGAAGCAGCAACTTCACGGGCCAAATACAGCAGCAACTGTTGGAGACCCCAGCCGAGGAAGCTCACGCGAAGCTTCAGCTAAGAAGAGCTCAGCAAAGCTCAGCAACAACAAGCTCTTACAGAAGCAAGAGGTAGCAGCTGAGGAGAGGAAGAAGAAGAAGTAGAAGCAAAAGCTTCGGACCAGAAAAAAAAGGTATTCTGTAGCAGCCCTCGATCTCCTTTATATAGCCTGAACCTGCAACTGCACCTGCAAAGCAGACAGCGAAGAAGACGGAGATACCCGTTGAATCTCAACGGATATACCTGGACCGATCAGGACATATCCTGATCGGTCCAGGAAGACCCTGATCGGTCCTGGGGACCGATCAGAGCTTCCTCTGATTGGTCCAGGGATCGATCAGCATGCATGTCCCTTCCTTTTCTCCCAAACTTCTGTTCGCTTTCTGATCGGTCTGCAGACCGATCAGATAACATACAGTAGCATACTGTTTGGTTACTGATCGGTCACCAGACCGATCAGATAACCTAGTGTATCACTGGACCGATCCACTGATCAATCCAGCTCTTGGTTTTGCCCAAACCAAGTCTCACGCCTTCCAAACCAATATCCGGTCAACCTTGACCTATTGGTATCTCATGCTTAGCATCTGGTCACTCCCTTGACCTGCTAAGACTCCCTACCAAGTGTCCGGTCAATCCCTTTGACCCACTTAGACTTTTCTCTTCGTGCCAAGTATCCGGTCACTCCCTTGACCTACTTGACCTTCACAACACCAGATGTCCGATCAGCCTTGATCCATCTGGATTTTTCCTTGCCCGGCTTCACTCACCAGGACTTTCCATCTGCCTTCCTGATCTAGAGAACGAGCTACCGAGCCCTCTCCGACCTAGTCCGGAGAACGAGCTACCGAGCCCTCTCCGACTTCGTCCAGTCCAGAGAACGAGCTACCGAGCCCTCTCTGACCATAGTCCGGAGAACGAGCTACCGAGCCCTCTCCGACTTCCACTTGCCAAGTTCCCATACTTGAACTTCTCCGTGCCAAGTCTCCATACTTGGACTTTCTCCCGTGCCAAGCTCCCTGCTTGGACTTTTCCCGTGCCAAGCTCCCTGCTTGGACTTTTCCGTGCCAAGTCAACTCACCTCGGGTCAACCAGGTCAACCTTGACCAAGGGTTGCACCCACAACCTCCCAAGTTTCTGTTCTTGTCAAACATCAAGATACAACTTGAGTCAGGTCAACTCGAGTCAGGTCAACCAGGTCAACCTTGACCTAAGGTTCTACCAACAATCTCCCATCAAAATACAACTATTCTGTTCTCGTCAAACATCAAAATACAACTCGAGTCAGGTCAACTCGAGTCGGGTCAACCAGGTCAACCTTGACCAAGGTTGCACCAACAATCTCCCCCTTTTTGATGTTTGACAAAACCATAACCTAACTTAGGTTTTCTAATGTTCTTCCTTGAACATTCTCCCCAAACCTACACTCTCCCCCTTTTTGACACACATCAAAAAGAGTGAATCAAGGTCAAGAGTTTCTTTCTAATGAAGGTCAAACCCTTAATTTCCCACTTGATACTAAGGTCAACAATTAACTTAGTGATTGTTGACTAATAGGTCAAGAGTTACTTTAGGAGTAAAAACTCCCCCTAAAAGTCAACTCCCCCTTGACTAATAGGTAAAACTCCCCCTAAAGGTCAACTCCCCCTTGACCATTGCACCAACAATGTCTTGGAGAGTTTCAAGCCTTTAGAAATCCAAAACACCAACTCCCAGCTGAAATTTCAGACAAAACAGTCGAAAATCAGCAAGTTGGCACGCGCTGATCGGTCACCTGACCGATCAGACCTTCCCTGGATCGGTCACCAGACCGATCCACACTTCCCTAGATCGGTCTAGTGACCGATCCAGAGTGCCCTGGATCGATCAGAATCCCCTCTGATCGGTCCCCAACTCTGATATCAGAAGTTTCTGATTTTTCTACTTCCGAAATTCAGAAACCTCTTAAAAATCACATAAAATTTCAAAAATTGTAAAATTTTGAGAATACATTCCTCATAACATATATTATCACGGAAAAATAATTTTCGATGAAAATAACTTCCATTTTCAAAACTTGATACAAAGTTTGAAAAATTTTGAAATAATTCAAGTTTAACTCAACTTTGTTTCAACTTGCTCAATGATGAATGCTATCACTAACTGGGATGTTAGGCAGTTGGAAAGTCCTGGTGAGTGAAGCCAGGCAGTGAGAAAGTCCTAACTGGGATGTTAGGCAGTTGGAAAGTCCTGGTGAGTGAAGCCAGGCAGTGGGAAAGTCCTAACTGGGATGTTAGGCAGTTGGAAAGTCCTGGTGAGTGAAGCCAGGCAGTGAGAAAGTCCTAACTGGGATGTTAGGCAGTGTGAAAACCCTAGTGAGTGAAGCTAGGTGAAAGTCCTGGTGAGTGAACCCAGGCAAGGGAAAATCTAGATGGATCAGGGATGATCGGACTTCTGGTGTTGGAAAGTCCAAGTAGGTCAAGGGAGTGATCGGATACTTGACACGAAGAGGAAAATCCAGATGGATCAGGGATGATCGGACATCTGGTGTGGAAAAGTCTAAGTGGGTCAAAGGGATTGATCGGACACTTAGCGGGGAGTGCTAGCAGGTCAAGGGAGTGACCGGATGCTAGGTGTGATGTACCAACAGGTCAAGGTTGACCGGATGTTGGTGTGGAAGCCTTAGGTTTAGGGCTGAGAAGTTTGGATCGGGCTGCAGACCGATCCAATGATACATGGCTCATCTGATCGGTCTGGTGACCGATCAGTGACCGATCAGTATGCTACTGATGGTTATCTGATCGGTCTGGAGACCGATCAGAAGGAGACCAGTGGCAAACGAGCAGAGAAGAGAAGCCTGATCGGTCTACGGACCGATCAGAAGGTTCCCTGATCGGTCTGTGGACCGATCAGGATGTTTCCTGATCGGTCCATGGACCGATCAGGGACGGAACAGAAACGAAGGCTTCTTCCCTGATCACGCAACGACAAGATTTCTTCTGTGTTTCTTCGCAGGTATAAAAGGAGGGCATCTTCTGGAGATTCTTCTTCTTCTTCCTCCTTAGAACTTCTCTCCTGCTGAAGTTTTAGCTTCTGTCGAGCTTTGTTGAGCTCACTCTGAAGCCGCGTGAGCTTCTTTGTTTACTGGCTTGTTGGCATTCGTCCGTGAAGTTGTTGCTTCCAGGACTTCAGTCGACGACAAGAAGGCAAGCTTGTATTGTTACATTCATTGTATTTACTTCTTGTATTCTATCTTGCTGTTGCGAGTTATTGTGGCGAGGTTTCTCCACCCACAAGGAGTATCTATTAGCCGGGTTTCCGGGGACTCATCCACCGACGGATTGGTAGGCTTCGTCCACCTTACGGACACGCAGAGGAGTAGGAGTTCATCTCCGAACCTCGTTATATGGTTTGTCTTTCTTCTCCTGTTTTCTTTCTACGTTGTATTTCCGCTGCACTAACCTAATCGTAGGAAGAAACAAGAAAGATTGGGGTCGGCTATTCACACCCCCCTCTCTAGCCGAGTACGAACGATCCTATCAAGTGGTATCAGAGCGAGGCCGCTCTTCGACGGATCAACACCCGGGGGAGCACGGGCTAGAGATGGATCTCTATGGAGAAGATGTCACGATTCAACCCTTCTACGAGTCTCACGACAACTTCACATATTGGAAGGTAAGGATGATGTATTTTCTTAGGACTAATATGTTAAATTGGTTTTGTGTACAAGAAGGGTTTTCCCCTCCGATGGATGAGGAAGGAAATCCTATCAAGAAGAAGGAGTGGACGAAGGAGCAAATCCACCAATCAACCATCAATGATGAGGTAACGGAAATCATTGAATTCTCTTTACCTAATGATGTGTTGTGTAGGATAGGTGGATACAATAATGCCAAGGAGTTGTGGAACAACTTGGCCAAACTCCATGAGGAGAGCCCCACTTCAAGCCATGAAGAGGAGCCTAGTGAGCCAAGTAGCTCACATCGTGGAGGTGAGGAATTAGAAGTTGAGGGCTACTCAACATCTAAAGAAGAAGAGGAGGTGAGTTCTTCTTCAAGATCGGAGCACGAAGAAGAAGCTTCTACCTCCGGGAGGGATGAAGAAGAGAGCATCCATCCATCCTCGACCCTAGGTAACTCAAACACTTTAAGTTCAAGTAAATTGCATATAATGTGTTTTGAGTGTAGGGAATTTGGACATTACAAGAGTAAATGTCTAAAGAAGACTAAGAAGACTCCACCGGCGCCAAAGATCAAGGAAGTCGGAGTCCCAAAACGCAAGGGCAAGGAGCACGTGGTGTGCTTCCAATGCAAGCAACGGGGACACTATAGGAGTCAATGTCCAAGGGGGAGGCAATCTCACAAGGACAAAAGACCAAGCACGTGTAAAGGGGGAGCGAAGGCAAACCCTAAGGTATCCTCTAAGGTTCATTCTTGCACTTCTAATAAGATACATGCTAGTAGTCTTATTGCAATTGTCAAGAATGATAAGCATGTTAACCTTAGAAATCAATACATGTGTTTAGGTGCTAAATATGTTAACTTAGATAAGGATAATACTAGGAAGGCCAACTCTAGGATTAACTCATCTAAGGCTAAGGAGAACCTAGGTAGAAACCCCAAGACAACTAGACATATGCCTAGGAACACCTCAAGAAAGAATGATAAATTAAAACTTGAGGTTTTAGAGAAAGAAAATCAAGTCTTGAGGTCAAGACTTGACACTCTAGAAAAGGCCCTAAAGAATTTAGAGAAGTCAACTCTAGGGTCTAAGGGTCAAAAACCCAAGTCCAAGGACAAGAAAGGTTTGGGTCACAAACCTAAGTCCCAAGTGGTCAAGCCCACTTATCATAATGTTCCATTCGATTATGGAACAAAACCTAGGGCTAGGAAGACAACCACCAAGGTCACAAGGGGAGTCACCCCTAGAGTTGATCTTGATGAGTCCCAAATGATCAAGGCTTTAAAGCCTAAGAGGGTCATTAGGAGGGTTGCTAGGGAAGTCATCCCTAGTGAATATTTAGTGAACCCAATGAGCTCAAATAGGTATTGGGTTCCTAGGAGCGTGATTTCATCACGCTAGATGAGTTAGGGTGTGCCAACCTTACTTGAATAGGTAGTTAACCTAATCATGGCAAAAGGTGGCACTTTAGGAATTTTCAAGGTGTGAACAAGCCTTGAAAATGAACTTAACAATTATTCCTAAGGTGATGTGCCAACTACATTTGAGGAGTTCTCTTAAGTCAATCTAATTGGCACATAGTGATCTAAACATCTTTGATATATGATTTTAGATCTATTACACTTAGGAATATAGAACCTATGGCAAAATGATCAAAATTATCAAAAATGGTAACTAAGGCTAGAATTAGGTATTTCCTATACCTTTACATGTTACTTGCCATATTTTGTTTGCCATATGCCATGTCATGACATCATACTTAATTTATCATCATTTGATATGTCATGATAAAGCTTAGGTTCTTTATATGTCATGCTTTAGTTAAGTTTCATACTTTATGCCATGATATCATGACATTGGCACATGTTTTCATTTATGATATTATTTCATGCCATGTCATCATCTCTTGCAGTAATAATCAATGAAATTGATTTAAGGATAGAAACACAATTTGATATTGAGATCAAATTGGTGTTTAGAAAATGCATGAGAACTTAGCCTAAGATGACCTAAACCCATATCTCACATCAAAATTGACTTGGATGTGTTTGATACACTTTAGATGTGTGTGAGATATTAGGATCATGAGTTAGGATCAAGGTGCATAATTCTTGTACCTAGATGAGCCTAATTCAAGAAATTGGGGATCATAGGGAAAGCTTGTGTACAAGTCATGTACATTTAGCCCAAAGATTGTGGTCCTAAATTAAAAGGTTTAAAATCATTTCGAAATTGATTTGAAAAACCTTGATGAAGCTTTTCTAGTGATAGCATTCATCATTGAACAAAGTGATACAAAGTTTTTGAAACTTTGAGCTATTTCAAAACTTTTCGAACTTTGTATCAAGATTTAAAAATGGAAGTTATTTTCATCTAAAACTATTTTTCCATGATAGTATATGGTATGAGGAATGTATCCTCAAAATTTTACGATTTTTGGAATTTTCTGTAATTTTATGTGAGTTTCTGAATTTCTCCCGGGGAGAAAATCAGAAATCTCTGATTTCAGAGGCTGGATCGGTCAACGGACCGATCTAGGGAAGGCCTGATCGGTCTGGTGACCGATCAGTGACGATCCAGTGCGATCAGTAAAGCGTGGATCGGTCTGTGGACCAATCCAGGGGGCTTCTGATCGGTCTGAGGTCTGATCGGTCTGAGGTCTGAGGACCGATCAGTGCGTGCCAGTTTCTGATTTTCAGCAGGTGTCTGAAATTTCAGTTTTTGGGAGTGAGTTTCGGGTTTCTGAAGGGTTGAAACTCTCCAAGACATTGTTGGTGCAATGGTCAAGGGGGAGTTGACTTTTAGGGGGAGTTTTTACTCCTTAAGACTTTTTGAGGATTAGTGATATGGGATTATCACTAAGTTGATTGTTGAGTTTAGTATCAAGGGGAAAATTAAGAGTTTCAATGAAAGATATGGGACTTTCATTAGGAGGAAACTCTTGACCTTGATTCACTCTTTTTGATGTGTGTCAAAAAGGGGGAGAACTATTGAAGAACCCAAGTTAGGTTATCGGATTAACCTAAGTTAGGGGGAGAGATGTCCCAAGGGGGAGAGTGTTGGAAAATTGGAAAATGTTCTAGGGAGAACATTGGAAAACCTAAGTTAGGTTATCGGGTTAACCTAACTTGATTATGGTTTTGTCAAACATCAAAAAGGGGGAGATTGTTGGTACAACCTTAGGTCAAGGTTGACCTGGTTGACCCGACTCGAGTTGACTTGACTCGAGTTGTATTTTGATGTTTGACTTGGGAAGATTGTTGATGCAACCTTAGGTCAAGATTGACCTAGTTGAGTTGTATGTTGATGTTTGTCGAGAAGAGAGTTCTATTCTTGATGTTTGACAAGAATAGATGTTTGGGTAATTGTTGGTGCAACCGTAGGTCAAGGTTGACCTGGTTGACCTGATTCGGGAAAGTCCAAGCAGGGAGCTTGGCACGAGAGCACTGGAGAAGTCCAAGTATGGAGACTTGGCACGGAGAAGTCCAAGCAGGAAGCTAGGCAGTGAGAAAGTCCTAAGTGGGATGTTAGGCAGTTGGAAAGTCCTGGTGAGTGAAGCCAGGCAGTGGGAAAGTCCTAACTGGGATGTTAGGCAGTTGGAAAGTCCTACAGTGAAGCGTGACGGAGAAAGTCCTAACTGGATGTTAGGCGGTTGGAAAGTCCTGGTGAGTGAAGCGAGGGGAAAGTCCTAGTGGGTGTTAGGCAGTTGGAAAGTCCCGTGAGTGAAGCAGGAGAAAGTCCTAACTGGATGTTAGGCGGTGTGAAAACCCTAGTGAGTGAAGCTAGGTGAAAGTCCGGTGAGTGAACCCGAGCAAGGGAAAATCTAGATGGATCGGGGATGATCGGACTTGGTGTTGGAAAGTCCAAGTAGGTCAAGGAGTGATCGGATACTTGGCACGAAGAGGAAAATCCGATGGATCGGGGATGATCGGACATCTGGTGTGGAAAGTCTAAGTGGGTCAAAGGATTGACCGGACACTTAGCGGGAGTGCTAGCAGTCAAGGGAGTGACCGGATGCTAGGTGTGATGTACCAACAGTCAAGGTTGACCGGATGTTGGTGTGGAAGCCTTAGGTTTAGGGTCGAGAAGTTTGGATCGGGCCGCATCGATCCAATGATATGGCTCATCCGATCGGTGCGGTGACCGATCGGTGACCGATCGAGATGCTATCGATGGTTATCGATCGATCGGTCCGAGACCGATCGAAGGAGATCGATGGTAAACTAGCGAGAAGAGAAGCCCGATCGGTCTACGGACCGATCAGAAGGTTCCTTAGCCGTCGCATCAGGTCCGTTTCTGATCGGTCCATGGACCGATCGGGGACGGAACAAGCGAGCTTCTTCCCGATCGATCCGGAGACGATCAGATGTTGCTGATCGGTCCACGCATCGATCAGGTTCTAGCCGCTAGACGCAACGGCTAGTTTCTTCGCTGTTTCTTCTTCGCAGGTATAAGGAGACGAGGGCATCTTCTGTGGAGTACACTCTTTCTTTTTCCTCCTTAGAACTTCTGTTCTGCTGTTGAAGTTTTAGCTTCGACTGAGCTTTGTTGAGCTCACTTCCGAAGCCCCGCGTGAGCTTCTTTCGGCTGAGCTGCTTGTTGGCATTCGTCCGTGAAGTTGTTGCTTCCAGGACTTCAGTCGACGACAAGAAGGCAAGCTTGTATTGTTACATTCATTGTATTTACTTCTTGTATTCTATCTTGCTGTTGCGAGTTATTGTGGTGAGGTTTCTCCACCCATAAGGAGTATCTATTAGCCGGGTTTCCGGGGACTCATCCACCGACGGATTGGTAGGCTTCGTCCACCTTACGGACACGCAGAGGAGTAGGAGTTCATCTCCGAACCTCGTTATATGGTTTGTCTTTCTTCTCCTGTTTTCTTTCTACGTTGTATTTCCGCTGCACTAACCTAATCGTAGGAAGAAACAAGAAAGATTGGGGTCGGCTATTCACACCCCCCTCTCTAGCCGAGTACGAACGATCCTATCAGAAGCTTCTTCTTCTTGCTCCGATCTTGAAGAGGAACTCTCCTCCTCTTCTTCCTTAGATGTTGAGTAGCCCTCAACCTCTAAATCCATGCCTCCATGATGTGAGCTACTTGGCTCACTTGACTCCTCTTCATGACTTGAAGTGGAGTTCTCCTCATGGAACTTTGCCAAGTAATTCCACAACTCCTTGGCATCGTTATATCCACCTATCCTACACAAAACATCATTAGGTAAAGAAAATTCAATGATTTTCGTTACCTCATCATTGATGGTTGATTGGTGGATTTGCTCCTTCGTCCACTCCTTCTCCAAAAGTTCTCCTTCTTTATCCAATGGAGGAGTAAAACTTAGTTGCACACACCTCCAATTTTCTAGGTTAGTCATAAGAAAGTACTTCATTCTTACCTTCCAAAACACGAAGTCGTCGCGATCGTAGAAAGGTGGAATTGTGACGTCTTCTCCAAATAACTCCATTCTCTAGCTCGTGCTCCCCCGGGTGTTGATCCAACGAAGAGCGACCTGGCTCTAATACCACTTGTTAGGATCGATGGTCGCGGCTAGAGAGAGGGGTGTGAATAGCTGACCCCAAATCTTCGTTTCTTTCTACAAGTTGACGTTAGCGCAGCGGAAAATAAAAATAATAGAAACGAAAGCGGAGAAATCAAACCTCAACACGCGTCGATGTAACAAGGTTCGGAGATATACTCCTACTTCTCGGCGTGTCCGTAAGGTGGATGAAGCCTATCAATCCGTCGGTGGATGAGTCCCCGGAGAACCGGCTAATATATATATACTCCTTCTGGGTGGAGAAACCTCGCCACAATCTTTCTTGCACCAGCAAGAATAGGAGTACAAGAATACACAAGAAGAAGCAACAATATGAATGTAAAAACAAACAATCTTGCCTTCCCGTCGGCTGTTGATGAAGCAGCAACTTCACGGGCCAAATACAGCAGCAACTGTTGGAGACCCCAGCCGAGGAAGCTCACGCGAAGCTTCAGCTAAGAAGAGCTCAGCAAAGCTCAGCAACAACAAGCTCTTACAGAAGCAAGAGGTAGCAGCTGAGGAGAGGAAGAAGAAGAAGAAGAAGCAGAAGCTTCGGACCAGAAAAAAAAGGTATTCTGTAGCAACCCTCGATCTCCTTTATATAGCCTGAACCTGCAACTGCACCTGCAAAGCAGACAGCGAAGAAGACGGAGATACCCGTTGAATCACAACGGATATACCTGGACCGATCAGGACATATCCTGATCGGTCCAGGAAGACCCTGATCGGTCCTGGGGACCGATCAGAGCTTCCTCTGATCGGTCCAGGGACCGATCAGCATGCATGTCCCTTCCTTTTCTCCCGAACTTCTGTTCGCTTTCTGATCGGTCTGCAGACCGATCAGATAACATACGGTAGCATACTGTTTGGTTACTGATCGGTCACCAGACCGATCAGATAACCCAGTGTATCACTAGATCGATCCACTGATCGATCCAGCTCTTGGTTTTTGCCCAAACCAAGTTCCACGCCTTCTAAACCAATATCCGGTCAACCTTGACCCATTGGTATCTCATGCTTAGCATCTAGTCACTCCCTTGACCTGCTAAGACTCCCTACCAAGTGTCCGGTCAATCCCTTTGACGCACTTAGACTTTTCTCTTCGTACCAAGTATCCGGTCACTCCCTTGACCTACTTGACCTTCACAACACCAGATGTCCGATCAGCCTTGATCCATCTGGATTCTTCCTTGCCCGGCTTCACTCACCAGGACTTTCCATCTGCCTTCCTGATCTAGAAAACGAGCTACCGAGCCCTCTCTGACCTAGTCCGGAGAACGAGCTACCGAGCCCTCTCTGACTTCGTCCGGTCCAGAGAACGAGCTACTGAGCCCTCTCTGACCATAGTCCGGAGAACGAGCTACCGAGCCTCTCCGACTTCGTCCGGTCCAGAGAACGAGCTACCGAGCCCTCTCTGACCATAGTCTGGAGAACGAGCTACCGAGCCCTCTCGACTTCCACTTGCCAAGTTCCCATACTTTAACTTCTCCGTGCCAAGTCTCCATACTTGGACTTTCTCCCGTGCCAAGCTCCCTGCTTGGACTTTTCCCGTGCCAAGCTCCCTGCTTGGACTTTTCCGTGCCAAGTCAACTCACCTCGGGTCAACCAGGTCAACCTTGACCAAGGGTTGCACCCACAACCTCCCAAATTTCTGTTCTTGTCAAACATCAAGATACAACTTGAGTCAGGTCAACTCGAGTCAGGTCAACCAGGTCAACCTTGACCTAAGGTTGTACCAACAATCTCCCATCAAAATACAACTCTTCAGTTCTCGTCAAACATCAAAATATAACTCGAGTCAGGTCAACTCGAGTCGGGTCAACCAGGTCAACCTTGACCAAGGTTGCACCAACACTAAGGTCCTTAAGGCAAGAGCTTTTTGAAAGACATGGGAATCAGATGTATGGCAGCAGATATGACAGCTTAGTCTTTTAGTATAAGTGGGAGATTGTTAGAGTGTATACTAAAAGCCTAGCTTTTGGTATAAACATTTATCTAGAAATAAGAATCACATTGGTCAAATGTCTACATTTATGATAAATGTAGTTGCTCAATTAATTTATATTATAGATAACATGGTGTGTGGTGTCACACACAGAAGATCATGTTATCGGTTCCTTATAAATTATAAACAGTAGCTCACGACCAAGATGGAAAGGAACAAACCATTGGAAGGTCGTAGTGTAATTAGGTATTAGTTTATCTTAACTATATAATTACACTAGTACACTTAGAGTGTATTGAGTAAGACCATTTGAGGTCGTTCCTTTTATACTGACTTTATGAAGGAACAAAGACCTCAGTTATTATGGAAGTGTGTGCTCTTAATCCTAATATAATAACAAGCACATATATTTGATATTTATTTCTTTAATTTATCAATGGGTGAGATTTAGTTCGATAAATCAATAAGCCCGATAAGTTGGGAAATGATATCACTTATAGTGTGTGTTGTTGATTATAAAAGGAAACTGTGTCCTAGTGATCTAGGTTGAGAATGTCCCCAATAGGAGCTCATAAGGATTGTCATGTTAAACCCTGCAGGTGGACTTAGTCCAACATGACGATGAAGTTGAGTGGTACTACTTTTGGAGCTAGATATTAATCAAGTGAGTTGTCAGTAACTTACTTAATTAGTGGACATTTGTTATCTTAAACACAGGGAGACTAACACACTCATAATAAGAAGGAGCCCAAAATGTAATTTGGGATTGGTGCGGTAGTTCAATAATAGTTCTTTAGTGTAATGAATTATTATTGATGAAATTAAGTTGTGTGTTCGGGGCGAACACGGGATGCTTAATTTCATCGGGAGAACAAAACCAATTCCTCCTCTCGGTCCCTATCGTAGCCTCTAGTATATAGAGATTTATACCCACCTTCTTACCCATCCAATGGGGTCGGCCAAGCTAGCTTGAAACCCAAGCTTGGGCCGGCCAAGATCAAGTGGATGAGTCATGTAGGTGGCCGGCCAAAGCTTGGGTCCGACGCTTAGGTGGCCGGCCACTAGAATATTAAAAAGGATTTTTATTAAAATTATTTCTTATGTGGATATCATGATTTTAAAAGAGAGTTTAAAAATTAAAAATTTCCTTTTATAACTTTCTACAAAAGATTAAGAGAAGAGATTAATCTCTTTCCTTATTTGTAGTTTAAAAGGATGATTTTAATTTTTGGTAAAAACTTTCCTTATTTGTAAATCATCTACATGTTTAAAAGAGAGTTTAAAATTTAAAATCTTTCCTTATTTGTTGATTAAAGGAGGATTTTAAATTTTAAGAAAACTTTCCTTTTTAACCATGTTCATGATTTAAAAGAGAGTTTAAAATTAAATATTCTCTTTTATAAGTCTCTACAAAAGATTAAGAAAAGATTTGATATCTTTCCTTATTTGTAGATTAAAAGAGATTTTAATTTTTAGAGATAACTTTCTTTTTATCCACATGTTTAAAAGAAAGATTTTAATTTATTAAATTTCCTTTTTATAAACCAATCATGAAGGGATAAAAATTATTGGAGAAATTTTATAAATTTCCGGAAGCAAATAAGGAAGTTTTAATTTGTGTTTAAAATTTTATTTGCTTGAAAATTTTATGGTGTGGCTGGCCAAATAAATTGGAGAAGAAAAATTATTTTTAATTAAATAAATTGTTCCTTTTCATGGCAAAAGAATTAAGGAAGTTTTTATTAAATTTTCCTTATTTGCCAAGACCAAGGATTATAAAAGAGGGGGTAGAGGAGGCTTCAAGGCTAAGGTCTCTATTTTATTTTTCTCTCTCTTTTCCTTGGTGGTGTGGCCGGGCCTTTCTTCTTCTCTTCTTCTTCTCTTTGTGGCCGAACCTCTTCATGCTCATGGAGTTTTAATTGGTGGCCGGATCTAGCTTGAGGAAGAAGGAGAGAAAGCTTACATCCCTTGGAGCTTGGTTGGTGGAAAAGATCTTCATCTTTTGGAAGCTTTGTGCTTGGCCGAAATTTGAAGAAAGGAAAAGAAGGTGCTTTGGTGGTTTCTCATCTCGGAAGATCGTTGCCCACACAACATCCGAGGTTAGAAGAGGAATACGGTAGAAGATCAAGAGGTCTTTCTAAAATGTATAACTAGTAATTTTTCTTTCTGCATCATACTAGTTATTTTTGGAAATAATACCAAATACAAGAGGCATGCGATTCGAGTATTTCGAATATGTTTTTCGATGTTGTGTTCTTTTGTTTTTTTTTCCTTGTGATTTGATTGTTCTTTTCGGTTAACCTAAAGTTATTTTAGGAAATTAAATATTAGCTTTCCATAAAAGGTTTTGTCTAGTCGATGGTGGTTGCTCCCATATCCAAGAAGGCCATGTGCCTCGCCACGTCAGTACTGGGAACCAATTATGGAAATTAATATTTAATGGAATTAATAACTTAAGGTGATTTGGGTCCAACGTGTTAAGTTCCGCAGGAGACCCAAGTCAAAACCTAAAAGAACGAATGGATTAAGTTTTGGATCAAACGTGTTACGTTCCGCAGGCGATCCAAAATTTAATTTAAAAGAACACATGGTAGCTAGGAAAAGGTTCAGACCTTTGTACAAAATTTTTGTACAGTGGAACCTCTAGGTTTTCTGAGTAGCAACCAACAGGAAGAGTTCGAAGCAAGACACAGTAGCTGATTCTATGACAGAGACCGAGTATATTGCTGCATCAGAAGCAACAAAGGAGGCAGTTTGGATCCGCAAGTTCATCACTGAACTTGGGGTGGTTCCTAGCATTGCTAACCCTATTGAGCTTTATTGTGACAACAATGGAGCTATAACACAGGCGAAGGAACCTCGCTCACACCAGGGGACCAAACACATACTACGGCGCTTCCATCTCATTTGAGAGATTATCGACAGAGGAGATGTGAAGATTTGCAGAGTACCTACAGAGGCTAATATCGCAGATCCCTTGACCAAGACTTTGGCACAGAGAAAGCATGATGGTCACACTAGGTCATTGGGGCTTAGAGCCTACACTGATTGACACTAGTGCTAGTGGGAGATTGTTAGTTAGAGCCCTAGAGCCAATCATTTGATGATTATTGTATGGACTCATTGTATCATATTCTTGTATATTAATAAAAGCATTTGTTTTGATTATTATACTTACTTGTATTGGTGCCAAATAACTAAGTATAATAGCGTCATTGAGTAGAAGGTTTTTACCTATATCAATCGATTGGTTGAATCGATAGTGAGATGATATAGGGAACACTACTCTTAATCATTCCTAGTCGAGTATTAACATTCAGGGACAATGTTAATCCAATAAGACTAGCATGTAGGTCAACTCGATGACTTGATCTCACAAGTCATGAATATAGAGATATCAAGTTGACACATGGGTATGCATTGGAGATTGTATACTGAATGACCCGCCATGAGAAAGTATTATGGATTGTTATATGAGTGTCATATACTTTCTCATGTAGCTATTAGTATGACTACTAGTCATTGGACTTGAAGTCACCATGGTTCCCTACATAAGGAGTTATGTATTTTGGTTTCGTCAAACGTCACCCGTAACTGAGTGGACTATAAAGGCGATTACTGGGTATGTAACAAATTATGCGGAGAGATGTGAGTGATGTAAATGGGATCTATCCCTCCTTTATGACGGGAGAGACATCGATATTCTTGATAGAGTGAGACCACTAAGTGCATGACCACGCCCAAATGAGTCAATATGAGATATTGAGCTCATTTGATTGAGTGAGACTACTTGGAGTTCAAGATTTAGATTGATTAGAGGATGACATGGTTTATGCCTCATATTGATCAATCTAGATGTTTAGGATAGAAGGACAATGTCATATATTGTGAGGAGTCACAATTAGTAGTTACAAGGTGATGTTGGATCTCAACATTCTTATAACTTAGGTAGTAATGATGTGTTGCTAGATACCGCTCATTACTTATACTTCTAAATGAGTTTAAGAGCATTGTCAACGTTATAAGAACCTATAGGGTTATACACAAAGGACAATTAGATGGAGATTAGGTTCATATGATGAATCAAGAGGATTAGATTCATGTGATGAATCAAATTGGATTAAGAGTAATCCTAATTGAACTAATTGAGTTGGACTCAAGTTGATTCATGTGTTCAATGAGTCTAATTTAGATTATGACTCATTGAATCAATTTAATTAAATGAATTAGATTCATTATATTAAGTTAGCTTGAATCAAATGGTTGGATTTGATCAACCATGAGAGTTATAATGTCAAGTTTGACTTGACTTGAGAGGAAGAGGAAAAGTCAAGTTTGACTTGACTATTTGCCACCTCATTTGTGAGTTGGCATTGGGAGGACTAATGATGATGTGTCACATCATCATGTTTAGCACATGTGTGTGCCACCTCATGGAGATTACAAATCTCCTCTTTAATGGCCACATTAAAGGGAATGGAGGTTACAACTCCAAGAGGTGGTCGGCCACTTATTGTGTGGAATGGAATTGATTTTTCATTCAAGGCATTCATTCCTCCTTCTTCCTCTCTTCTTGCTCTCCCTCTCCTCCTCCTTGGCCGAACCATCTAAGGTGCTAGCACACCTTTGTTTGGTCTTCTCCACCTAGTTTGTTCATATGGATACTTCTAGAGGATCGCACACTTGACGATCTCGAGATCCGGCGAACCGTTGGACGAGCGGGATTGCAAAGGGCATCGCATCGAGGGTAAATTCCTTCTCCTAGTGTAGATCTAGGCTTTAGTAAACTCGTACATGAAATTTTATTTTATAAACTTCGCACGGATCTGGTGGCATGGGAGATTCGAGGTTTCCACAACGCGAAAAAGTGATTTTTGCGGCCCGAAATCAAGTCCAAGCATGAGCCCCTAAAAAATGTTTAACTAAACTAATCAAACCAAATCATTATTTGATCCCTAAGAGTCAAATTCACTACTTAGATAGACCATATCTAAGTTATGACTCAGGGGGAGCAAATAGAAAAATGGTTCAACCAACTTGATTAACCAACTTTGCATGATTAGGATTAGGTTTACTTTTCTACTTAGTTTAGAATGATTAGTTAAAAAAGGTTTAGCAAACCCTAATAACATAGTATCAGAATGGATTGTGAAGATAGTATGCCAAGGAAGCTTTGTCGAAGGTATGTTTAGGCTGAATCTTGTGTATTATACCTGGTGCACTAGACTTAGTGGATCTTTCTAAAGTTACCACAGTCAAACATAGACTAGTTAGACTAAAACCTACTATTAAGTTTTTTGGATAGGACTAATATAGAAAGTATTCACAAAGTGGTCCACCGTTGATACACAAGAAGATCATATGTCTCACCATTGACTGAAAACTTATCCTTAGGAAGCTTGCTTGATTAACGCAAAACTAAGTTTGAATCTAACATGAGTTAAATAATATTTTTTTTGATAAGTTCTTAAATTAAACCAAATCAAAACATTAATTCTATGATAATTAGCATTATAACATAACAAAATAAATTCAAAATATTTTAAAACTTAATCAAAAATATTTTAAAACTTAAGTAAAAATATTTTAAAACTTAATTTAAAACTCAAATAAAAATATTTTAAACTTAATTAAAAATATTTTAAAACTTAATTACAAATAGTGTTTAAACCTTAATTAAAAATATTTTAAAACTTAATTAAAAATATTTTAAAACATAAATAAAAATATCTTAAATTTAATTAAAAATATTTTAAAACTTAATTAAAAATATTTTAAAACTTAATTAAAAAGTTTTTAAAACTTAATTTAAAATATTTTAAAACTTAATTTAAAACTCAAATAAAAATATTTTAATTTTAATTAAAATTATTTTAGACTTAATTAAAATTATTTTAAACTTAATTAAAATTATTATAAAACTTAATTACACTTAATTAAAATTATTTTTAACTTTATTAAAATTATTTTAAACTTAATTAAAGTTATTTCAAAACTTAATTAAAATTAATTAAAATTATTTTAAACTTAATTAAAATTATTTTAAAATTATTATTAAAATTATTTTAAACTTGATTAAAATTAATTTAAAAGTTAATTAAAATTATTTTAAAACTCAATTTAAATTATTTTAAAACTTAATTAAAATTACTTAAAACAACATAATTAAAATTATTTTCAACCTTAATTATTTTAAAATTTATTGAAAACTTAATAATTTAATTAAAAGTTAATTTAAAAGCTAAAAATTAATTAAACTTAACACGCTTAACTTAATACTTAACTAAAACTAAATAACTAAACTCTAGTTAAACTCAAAACACTTAAAACTCCATTAACTAAACTTTGGTCGAACTCCTATATTATGTGTAGGAATCCAAAGCTTTGGATAAATAAATTTTGGATAGCGACTACTTTAGACATATGACTGGAGATCAGCACAAATTTACTACTATCGAGTTCAAAAATTAAGATCAGTTACCTTTGAAAATAATGGTAAACTAAAAGTAATTGATATAAGTGAAATTCAATTACAGTTTAACATATCAATTAAAAAAGCATTGCTTGTTAAATATTTTCATTATAATTTACTTAGTATAAGCCAATTATGTGACTTTGGTTTTAAAGTTAAATTCTTGCCTTCTAAATGTCAAATAAGTTACACAAACTCAACCAATACATTATTGAAAGAATTTAGAGATAAAAATATTACTCAATTAATCTACCAAAAACCTCACCCAAATATCTTTTGACACAACATACAGAAACATGATTGTGTATTTGGAGATTAGCTCACACCCATGTTAGAAATTTACTGAAATTAAACAAAAATAGTTGAGTTAGAGGTCTACTTAAATTAGGAACCCTTGAAAATAAAATATGTAATCCTTATCAATAAGAAAAATAGATTAAATCAACCCATAAACTAACTAATCAAAATAGAACTAATAAAATACTTGAATTATTACATTTAAACTTATTTGAC
The DNA here is from genome assembly GCF_018446385.1 of Zingiber officinale. NCBI lineage: Eukaryota > Viridiplantae > Streptophyta > Magnoliopsida > Zingiberales > Zingiberaceae > Zingiber > Zingiber officinale. The sequence goes on from NC_055988.1 coordinate 31,336,222, forward strand.
TCTTATGGAATAAAATCACCAAATGAAAGTCTTTACTGTTTAGTTATAATAGATGATTACTCCAAATATATACCGATTAAATTCTTAACTCATAAATATGAAACTTTTGAAACATTTAGTAACTTCTGCAAACAAATAGAAAATGAAAAAGAAATAAAAATTAAAAAATTAGAAGTGATAATGAAGGTGAATTTAAGAATCAATTTTACAAATTTTTATTTAGAAAATGATTATGAACCATCCCTAGATTATCCCTCAAGTTTTTTTTAAACACCCCTCTCGGCATCTGCTAGGTAGATAATCGTAATACAATTCTATCGAAATGATCTAGCTTATTCCATGTAATGATAGCTTCTCAAACAAGAGTTTAATAGAAAGAGTCAATGAATCCTCAAACATAAGAACCTCTCACAATAGGACAAGTAAGTTCTGCACTCCTAAATGCCCAGACAGTGTCACACGTCCATCTCACCTCCTCGTCTACTCCATCTGTAAGCCTTCCGTTATATCCTGGGAGACATCCTTACCTGTAACGTAGGCATCATGAGTCTACGGACCCAGCAAGACAATCTGATATGAATAAAATGACATCCATAAAGTAGCAGAAATAACAACTAGTAGACATAAAACATAACTCAAATACAATATAGCGAAGATAATACAAAATGCAAAAGGTCCTACATAGCTAATGGGGGTGAGTATGTCACATATCCGGTAACCACTTTTAGAGCCAGTCAACAATCCCATGACCCCTAAAGGTACCTCTTAGAGAACATGCAGTCATATAGCCGAAACTAACAATAAATTACAATTTCAGTCATAACTTACAATATCAGTCATATTTGGAAGGGCCCTCCCCGGAGCTCATCCCGGGTCACCCAACTCATACTGTCATCACATATGCTCATACCCATCCAATTAGCCACATATAAATATAACCAATCCACATTATACCTATATCAATAGCGCATTCCATTCATTCTATAAACATTCCTACTTGGAGGGAAATCGACAGAAACATGCATACCCAAAAGTCAATTCAAAACCTTTCCAAAACCTCAAAGTCATCGAGTAGAAGAACTCATCATAGCAAAATATAGAAGGCAGTATTCCACACCTAATTCCCAAATATTCTAGAAAACAGAACAATATCGAAATTGAACCCTCATATTCGGAATTAGCGAGAAGAAACGAGAACACTATGACCATAGCCGAATGTACCAAATTTCTATCCAACAAATTCATAATCACTAGAAGAAACATGAACATCCTCGATTACAGTGGAATTCACCCAAAATCTGCTCAGAATTGCATAACATAACCATGAATAGCAAGAATGTTATTAATCACCATCTAAATCACTACAATCTGTTGAGAAATTCGGAATACGACGAAGAGAAACGAGATCATCTTGACCTGTAATCTAATTCCCCCAAAGAAAAATCATTCAGCAACTCGGAAGCATCGAGGAGAAACCAAAACAACCAAAATCTGTCCAACCATTCTCAGTAACCACAAGGAAACAAGAATACTCCGCAAGAACTCTTCTCTCTCTCATGAATTGTCCTAGAAATCCGAAGGTGCCATGAAGAATAAGAGTAGCTATTGCAAACAAAACACAACAACAAATGGGAAATAAAACACGGCAGCAATTGAAACAAACAACGACAGCCCTTGAAAATACAGCACCATCTCCCAACACTGTTCAAATGCAGAGGTACTCTATAAGAGGCAAGAACCCCATTGAAATCTCCCCTACACCTCAACATCTATTCTAGAAATTCCAAATCGGTAAGAGGGAACAAAACAACATCGATCTCAATTCCAACATTCGAGTCCTTAGAAGAAATGAAAGAAACTTTAGGGAGAAAACAAAAACATCAACAGAAATCGTTTTTCCACCATTCATCCCTAACCTAGTGCAGAAACCCGAATTAATTCACAAGAAGAAACCAGAACATCAAAGGAAATTGGCAACTGAATCCTACTTTCGGACATCATGGAACTAAGCAATTCAACTCTTCCAAGACATTCAACCCTTACCTCCTTGAATCCATACCAACATAAAGAAAATGCACTTGCAATCTGTCCAAGTCCTTCAAAAGCAATAAAAAACTGAACATCATTCATCCAAGCTTAATCCCCAAAGAACCATCCGGAGCACAATCAACAAACGAAAGAATCGTAACTTCCGAACCGAGAGCCAAAATCAACATTTCAATTATTGAACTGAAACAAAACACTATAAGGAAGCAAGAACAATCTCAAAGAGGAAAAAGAATCGAACTAAGATTTACAAAAATCTACTCACAGAAATGCCAGCAACATAAAATACATCACAATATCAAAATAAAAGCCGAATCAACAATTCAAGAAACACCTGATCTGAAATTCCTAACCACATAGAAGAACCATCGCAACCTCAAAAATCAGCTTACAAATCAAAACGGTCCAAAGTTCCAGCCATCACAAGAGCAAATCGGACTTGAAAGAATCCCGAAGGAGACAGAAACCTCAAAGGGAAAAACAAATCGCAACGCTTAGCTAGTACATCCCTTCTTCCCAGCTCCGAACCCAATCATCGACCCCCAAATCCTTTGCGGAAACCCGAAGAAAACACAAGACGAAGCAAATTCATCACAGAAACCTAGAATCGCAGACCAAACAATCAATCAAACCTCACAGGTAAGCATTTCATCATCTCCCAAGTTACTCTCCCTTACCTCATGGATCTCACACTACCATAGGGATATGAACTTGCCTTTTCCATCTCGCGTTGCCGTCAGAATTTATAGCCTGTGAGATCGCGTCGACAAGGAGCATGCGAAGGTCCCTGTGCCCACTTGCCATGTCCCTCGTAGCTCGTCGGCGTGGGGACGTTGATCGGCCGGAACCCAGAACTCGGTGGAGAGTTCCGTCGCAAATCGCCGAGCGAAGCAAGGTGGTGTCGGCGAATTTGAGGGAGGCTGCGTGAGCATCAGGTAAGGCCAGGTTTACAAACCTAGGTCAATTAAATCCTAATCTTAGGTAATTGTGCTCAATCAACTACTAATCTAATTGTTTATTTTTAAACCGATTTTCTCATATCCAATTATACCCCTTAAAATCTAAAATAATTCCTTAACAATTCATAAAATTTTTTTGTAAACTTCATAAATTCATATAGACTTAATTCCTAATAAACATATTTATTTTTCCTTAAAATAATCTAATTAGATTAGATTTTAATTATTTACATATTTATCCATATTTTTGGTATCTAATAACCTTATGTATTTATTTTATACTCATCCAAGCCATACAAAATTTATAATTTACATCACCAAGTCCCTTTTTTTTATAACTTTTATGCATATTTAGGTCATGCAATTTATTTAAATTCAGATATATTATAACCTATTTGATTAAACATAATTAAAGCTGACCACGTAAATTAAACTCCATTTTAATTATACCCGAACTAATTAAATAATTATTTTTAATTAAAACAATTAGTTTAAGACATTACAAATTATCATCATGAGTTTTCATTCCTCAAGACCCCACAACAAAATAGTCTAGTCGAATGTAAAAATATAACCTTTCAAGAAGATGCAAGAACAATGTTAAATGATTATAATTTACCTAAATATTTTTGGGCTGAAACTATTAATATAGTTTGTTATGTCCAAAATAGAATTATAATCAATAAATTTCTTAATAAAACATCTTATGGAATTTATTTTAATAAAATTCCAAACATAAAATATTTTAAAGTATTTGGATGTAATGTATATATTTTAAATCTTAAAGATCACTTAGGAAAATTTACCTCAAAAACCCAATAAGGAATTTCTTTTAGATATTGTTCTACAAGTAGAGCCTATAGAGTTTATAATAAATCTACTTTAAAAATTGAAGAAACCACTAATGTAACTTTTGATGAAAATAACAATATAATTAATCTTGAGAAACCTATTAATCAACATAGTTCAACAAATCAAGAAAAAGAAGATCAATTAACAAAAAAACAAACAAACTAACCCACAAACAATATGACCAAATCCTAATCATCCAATTGAACAAATAATAAGTAATCTTGAGTTAAGAGTTCAAACCCGATCAACCTTTAGGAACTTAAGTCAAATAGTACTAATATAAAAAATTGAACCCAAAACCATAACTGATGCATTGTATGAGCTTGATTGGGTAATAGCAATGCAAGAAGAGTTGGTTCAATTTAAAAGGAATTAGGTTTGGGATCTAGTACCTCCACCAAAAAGAAAGTCAGTTATTGACACTAAGTGGATATTTAGGAATAAGTTAGACGATCAAGGAAACATCATAAGGAATAAAGCCCGACTAGTTGCTAAAGGATTCAGTCAATTCGAAGGACTCGACTATGATGAGACTTATGGTCCGATAGTTAGGCTTGAATCAATTAGGATGTTGCTAGCTTATGCATCATACAAAGGATTCAAGTTATTTTAAATGGATGTTAAATCTATTTTCCTAAATAGGCAAATTAAGGAAGAGGTCTATGTAAGTCAACCCCCAAGTTTTGAAAGCTTAGAATACTCAAACCACGTCTTTAAGCTAAAAAAGACATTGTACAGATTAAAACAAGCACCTAGGACTTGGTATGAAAGACTATCTAACTTCCTAAATTCAAAAGGGTTTAAGGAAGGTCAAATCGCCCCTACACTTTTCATAAAAAGTATTGACTTAGACATATTCATAGCCTAGATTTATGTAGATGACATAGTGTTTGGGTCAACCAACTCAAAATTTTTAAAAGAATTTATAAATTTAATAAAAAATAAATTTAAAATGAGTCTAGTTGGAGAGTTAAACTACTTTCTAGGACTATAAATTAAACAAACTAAAGAAGACAATTATGTACATCAAACTAAATATACAAAAGAACTAATTAAGAAATTTGGTATGAAAAACTCTAAAAAACTAAAACACCTATGGCAAGTAATATTAATCTAGATAGTGACCCAAATGGTAAATCAATTGACTTAAAATACTATAGAAGTATGATAGGTAGCTTACTATACTTAACTATAAGCAAACCTGACATATTATTTACAATAAGTATGTGTAACGTCCCGCCTTCTACTGACTAAGCTGTAAGGCCGGGGGTTACGTTTGCTAAACTATTATGTGGCTATCACTGAATTATAATGTGCGGAAAGCTGAACTAATTAAAATCTCTGCTAATTGCTAGAAAATCTGGAATTTATGTTCAAATTACTATTTCATTGTTATACATATGCTAAGGGATGGAATCTACACTTTTCATGCAAATGTGGATGCGATTTAGTGTTGCTGGACTAAGCTGTAATATCATACAATAGAACACATTCTACCCTTCCAAGCTATTTAATACATGTTTCTATGAAATTTAGCATACCTTGGCAGTTTCTAAGCATACGAGTGGAACCATGGGTTTTGTATCAACTTCATACTAAAACTAAGCATTGATACAAACTAAACATGCCACTAGCAGCACCCCAACATCCCATATGACAATGTAAGTGCATGATGCGCATTCCACAACTATTTCGTATGCAATCAAATGTATCACTGAAAAGCATCATAATATTACTAGGCATGTCATTACTGTCATTGTTCATCGTTTATTAACTAACATCAAGATAATTAGTAGTCCGAGCATAACATGGTGCATACTTTTACAATTCATGACATTTAAACATTCTAAAGGTGCAGAATAATAAGAATATAAGAAATTCTAATTCTTTAAACTTGCTAGTCTCCAAGAGTCTGTACTCTAAGTCCCTTCTCACACACATCTTAACGCATTGCCCTCCAACCTCCGCTAATCCATCTTCCCTTTACCTTTATCTACAGTATAAGGAAAAGGAAACTATAGGCTTGGGAGCTTAGTAAGAACCATCTACCTCACAAAACATGCATTCGATGAAATTATGCTTTTAAAAGATGCTATTTGAAATACATGCTAATAATCGTGCTAAAAATGCTAAAACATGGCATACGGATATATAAGTTATGGCAATCAAATACTGTTCATAAAACTAGTTTGTTGTATCAATAAGAAAAACTGAACTGATACATAAGCTGAGCTAAACTGATATTAGGCTAATGTTGAATCCGAACTGTATTCACATAACTGATTTGTGAAGTTTTGAAAACCATTTTCATAATAGATAAAAATAATAGTCATGCTGCTGATGGGCCCGGCAACTGTACTTGCTATGCGCGTATCCCTAACTAGACCCGAGGTAGTTAGTCCTGAATCTAGTAGGGTTTACTAGGTTATCTAAACCTAGGGACGACTATGGGAGCCCAACCCAAGGAAAACTAAGAGCCCAACATAGTGACATTGATAAAAGTAAAATAATGATTAATAAGCTGATTTATCTTATTTTGCTCTTACTAGGTTATCTGAACCTAGAGCTAGGTCATCTGAACCTAGGGGCGACTATGGGAGCCCACCCATTGGACCGTAGTCCCATATAAATTGAAGCAAGACTAAGAATGCTATTTAAAAGGCTTCTATGACATTTAACTAAGCTATTAAAATGCCTATTGTAGCATTTAACTGTACTAGTCATTTTATCGAGCACTTGGTATGCTCTAACTCTCCTCTCTATTAGGGGACCACTTCTAGGCACCCGACAGCGTCTAAAACCCCAAAATTGGAGGGGAAACATGTCTGGCCCATCTAGAGGTGCTCAAATAAACCCTAACTTGCGAGGAGGGCCAAATACACCCTACGTGCCGAAAAAAAAATCTACATATGGCTGAACTAGAAACATAAAAACATACGATTTGCTACTTATACTGTAGGTGAGGGGTTACTTACTTCCTGCGCTAGGTTTCTTACAATTCTGATCGCTAGATTTCCGGAGAAGAAGATCTCTTCAGCGATCTTCTTGCGTCTACGCGTTCTTCTCGCGGAGAGGAGCGTCCTCGTATTGAAGTCGTCGCCGGAAGATGCTCCTACGACCCTAGGGATGGAACCCTAGGTCTCTTGGGCTTGGTGTGCCGAGAGGGTGAGGAAGAAGGAGAGGTCGGCGGGTGAGGGTGAGGAAGAGTTGCCGATCCAAAATAATAAACCTTCACTTAACTTCCCTATTTATATTAAGTGATTAATACGATCCAACTCAATCATAAATATAATTTCTCTCCTCTTCTTTTAGCATACCCCTGTTGGGGCCACCTGGTTACTAAAATCATGCTATAAGTCGTAGGGTCTGATAGGTCACGAGTTCAATTCATGCTTAAGCTATTTTACGTTTTTATTTAATTTTGCTACTTTCGCTACTCCAAAAATTTCATAAAAATATTCTAAAATTCCAGAAAAATAATAGAATATTTCTAAAATTTATTTGAGAATTTTTTAGCGTTACAGTATGTGTGCTCGTTATCAAACATGTGCTAAAGAATTTCACCTATCTTATGTTAAAAGAATAATTAAATATCTAAAAGGAATCATTAATGTAGGAATGTGGTACCCAGAACATCATATTTTGAATTGATTGGTTATACTGATTCAAATTATGCCAACTATAAGTTAGATAGAAAGAGTACAAGTGGAAGATGTCAGCTAGTAGGATTTTCTTTAGTTAGCTGGTTTAGTAGAAAGCAACATTGTGTTGCCTTATCTTCTACTGAAACGAAATACATAGCAATGAGCGAATGTGTAGCTCAATGGCTATGGATGCCCCATACTTTAAAGGATTTTAATCTAGATTATAAAAATGTGAAAACATATATTGATAATATAAGTTCTATAAATCTAACTAAAAATCCAGTACATCACTCTAAAACTAAACATATAGAAGTAAAGCATCACTTCGTCAGGGATCATGTCACTAAAGAAAATATTGAACTTAACTATATTGACTCTAAATCTAACCTAGCAGATATATTTACCAAACCTTTATCTGAAAATAAATTTAGTACCTTAAGAAGACATTAAGGTATGTGTTTTATAGAATAGATTTCTTTATCTCTTAACATATTTTTGAAAAATATTACTTAGTAGTTTTTAAAATTTGTTTTCAAAAATGATTTTTAAATTTTTATCTTTTTGGAGTAGCCTAGGTCTTACCGTAGAAATGTATATGCCTATAGTTTTAATAGCCAACATCTCACAAGCATAGTAGGTTACCTTGCTTGTGTATTTTGAAATATAGAATGGTGTGGAATGCTTAGGACTTAGCTTAAAATTTCAGATGCTTAAGTCAGTGCATCGCTATAAATCTGGCCTTTAAACAAAATACATTGATTAATTTGAGTAATCTGGCTAGTAACAAACTAGTTAGAATCAAATGCTTAAATTGACTAATCAGAATCTGCAGCTGCTATCTTATGGTAGTCAACCAAATATGAAGGTTGGAAATTTCATCATAAGGATATTTTTCTAGTTTTTAAAACCATGCTTGAACTTTTAGGTACCTATCAATTTTAGGGGGAGCTTCAATATCACTTTCTCAATTTTTAAATTTTTTCTTCCTTACATATTTTCAAATTTTCAAACTTTATCTTTATAAAATCTTTACAAAAATTATTTTTAAATCTTTATAAATTTTTGAAACCCACATTAAATTTTTTATCTTCAAAGTCATTTTTAAATTTCACTTTACAAATTTTTAAGTTCACTTTCAATTTTTTTTCTCTTTATCAAATTTGCAAAAATATTTTTAACTCTATAAATTTTCAAAGTTATTAACTTAACAAATTATTTAAAATTATTTTAAAAACCTTTACCTTATTAAATTTTCAAAAATATTTTTAACTCTATAAATTTTCAAAGTTATTAACTTAACAAATTATTTAAAATTATTTAAAAAACCTTTACCTTAACAAAATTTCAAAATTATTTTACCCTAACAATATTTTTTTTTAAAATTTAAATTATCAAATTTTCAAAATTATTTAAACTTTTACAAATTTACAACTTAACAAATTTTAAAAAATTTAACTTTAAAAAATGTTCAATCTTACTTTCATTTTTTTTTACTTTACATATTTTTAAACTTTTTTTTTCAAAATACTTTCAAATTTATCATCAGAATGTATCTTTATAAGTTTTCAAAGGTCTACTTTTTTCAATGTCTTGGAAACTTGCTTAATTTTTTTTTATCCAAACCTTATTTTCAAAACCATGTTTCTAACATTTTAAATGGTTCAAAATTTTAAGTTGTGTTTCACTTATTTTTGATGTGTGTCAAAGGGGGAGAGATAGTGAATTCAGGGGGAGTTATTAAACTCAGGGGGGAGAATGTTTGTTTACTTAATTTTGCATATATTATTTAACTTAACTGTGAACCTTGATTGCCAAACATAAAAAAGGGGGAGATTGTTGGTGTAGGTTGCACTAGAATCAAACCTGAGTTTTGATGTTATCAAAAGTTCAAGTTAAGTCTTATTGTGATCTAACAAGTTGACTGAGTGTACAGGCTGTTTAGTTAACCTGGAAAGCCCTAGTCGAGACTAGGCATGAAAGACTTAGCAGATCATGAAAGCCAGGTAGAAAGACCAAGTGGGTCGAGAGTACTTGACAGTCTTACTAGAAGGAATAAACTCTAGGTCGTTGATCTAATAGAAGAAATTGGGAAGGAATAAACTCTAGGTCGTTGATCCAATTGAAGAAATTGGGAATGTTTCCATGTTGAGATCAAGAAAGTCTTACTGTCCACTCATGCATCTTACTATATTACTATGCTAACCTTTATTTTGTAGGGATATATTATCGAACTCTATTTTATAGGAAATGACTTGATCGGTCGACCGAACCTGAGGATCAATCGACCAAACCTGAGGATCGGTCGACCGAACAAGACTAACTTATACCAGAGACTAGTTCAGACCAAAATAGAGCAGAGTATGATCGAAGTTCGATTGATCAAACTAGAGGATCAATCGACTGAACCTTGATGATATGGTATAGATCAGACTGAGCCAAAGTAGAGAAGGAAACCTAGCTGATCAGTCGACTGAACCAAGGGATAGTTCGACCTAAAGATCATCTCATTAGTGCAGCATTAAGTGTGAATCTTGGTGGACAGGGAAATTCACTATTCGGTCAATTGAACAAGGTGATCAGTTGACCGAACCATTAAAGATTATAAATGCTCAAAGATCGAATCTCAGTGAAGAAGAAAGGGAGTGTGTTCAGTTGACCGAACCCGAGGATTGGTTGATCGAATAGTAACGATGCTTATAAAAGGGGAGATCAAGGTCGAAGGCTTATCATCTATTTTCAGTTTATCTCTGTGCAAAGATGCTGTTCCTGCTACTACTACTCACTAATGCTCCAAGAAGTGCCAACAAGCTACATCCTTATTCTTCTGTTTGTATAATTTTTATTTAGCTTACATTGTAGTTATTTGAATAAGATAGTAGGCTGTTACTATCTTATACTTTTCATTGTATGAATTGCTTCTTTCCGAAGGTTTTGGAAAGAAGAGTTATAGTGGATTGCCCAATGATGCGATTAAGAGATCACGGGTCTTGGAGTAGGAGTTGACCTAGGCTCTGAACTAAGTAACCAAAATGAGTCATTTATTTTCCGCTGCACTGCTCTTGTTTTTATGATACGAAAGGAAAAGATTTTAACATGCGATATTCATCCCCCTCTATCGCATCTTTCGATCCTTTAATTAGCTCGACCCCTTATTTAGACTCATCTAAATCATGCTCTTGCCAGAGTGAGATACCTATAGACTTTCTGGCAAATGACCTATAATGTGGAAGGATCTTTCATCATGGGAAACACAACTTGAGGAATTGCTCTCTTCTTCTTCTTCTCCTTCAAGGTTCTTCTTAATGTTTGGAGAAAGTTCACTTGAAGTACCTAGGCCAAGAGCGCAGTCATTACAGTTGATGTTGAGGCCTTGTACTGATGAAAGTGAAGCATAGGCAGAGGTGGGAGTGTCCAGCCTTGGGGTCTCCAGCTTTCCACCAATTCCCACCTAGAGGGATGCCTACAAGTGTCAACATTTGCTTCATCTATGATCCCATCAACCAACAAGCATGTATCATCAGAAGTTGCAAAAGGAATAATAGCAAGACTAGTTGAAGATGCATCAATGGTCCTATCAGTGTCTAGAGTATTATCAAATACATTATCACCAAGCAAAGTAGTAGAGGAGTCTTGTAGAGCTGTAGAATCATGATCACAGTCATCTTTAGCTTTACACTCCATCCCCTCTAAATCATCATTCAACTGAAACTCCAAATTTGGACTTGACACATCAACTTGCTATAGGGATTTAAAAACAAGAACCCTTCTTGCATCAAGATCTTTTCTAAATCTTGTAGTTTGGTTTTCATCTGACCAAGAGCAAGAATATTTAAGTCTTGGGGGATCTCCCAGTCAATCAGCTCTTTAAGTTATAATTGTTGTGGTCCATCTGATGGTGAGTCATCTTAAAATTCTGATGGACTTTGATTTGCTTGAGAAGAATGCTCAACACTTTGAATGTAGTTATAGTCTAAATTTTGAAGGTCCACCCAATCTTTATTGTAGTGTTGAGGTAAGCCAGGGACATGCTGCTATAGAATTAACTACATATCCTCCTCAAAAGTGTGTTGGGGTTGAAAGTTATGAGTTTGATGATCTCCCCAAGTACAGATAGAAACACTAGGGACTGAATCATATATGTCCTGATGTATAGGTTGGCATATATTATGAAGTTTCATGAAAGAGGTAGCAGTTTTTTGGAAGAAGTGACATATAGCAGCTGGATGGGATGAGCTGCCACAAAATGTGCAGATGTAATCAGTTGGTTCTATAGAAGGGCCAGCTTCATTTTGGAAGAGGTGGCATATGATAGTTGGGTGGGTAGAGCTACCACATACTCTACAGATGTTCGACATTTGCTTGTCATCCAAATTATACCTTGCATTTATACCTCCTAGTTGTCAAGAATACCAATCCATGGCTAAAGAAAAACTTTGGGTTTCACATGAAATAATAACACTAAACTTACAAGATACGGTGAGAAATCATCACATAACACATGGATATATAGAAGATATAAAATAATCAAGGCACTCAACCAATTTTTTTTATTTTGAATAATAAAAAAATAAATGCAGAATTTAAAAATAAGAAATAAAATGCATAATGAAAACAAGAAAGAAAATATAAAAGGAAAAAGAAAAATGTCTAGAGTAACTCATATGCTAATCAACCAATATTAATCGGAAACAATCCCCAGCAACGACGCCAAAAACTTGTTACGAACCACAAGTGCAAGGTTACGTCGTCGGTAATACAGAAGATATCAAACACATAGGCACTATTGATTAAGCACTAATTAACTTTGCACAACAAATTGTTGGATCGAAAAGAATTTAGATATCTCCACAATGACATGATATTATCCACTTTGGGCCTAAGCTCTCATGGTTTTGCTCTTGGGCTCTACCCAAAAGGCCTCATACCAATGGAGATATCTTTTCTCTTATAAACTCATGATCTTTCCCATGTGTTTTCAATGTGGGACTATGTTTGCAACATTACAACCTAACAATCCCCCCCTCAAACAAAGGACCACAGGCTTCCTATGTCCGATCCTCGACCCACCAGGTCTTCCTGCCCCTTGGTCCACCCGACCTACTAGGACTTCCTTGCCTAGCCGCAACTATGACTTCCTGCCTGGTGTCTGGTCCTCTTGATCCCAACATAGGAGCCCCCACTTCTTTGTTCGAGGTCAATATTGTACCCACATGGCTCAATCAGACCATAGCTCTTATGCATAGTCGACGGTTAAACCTTCTGGCAGTCCAGGCTCTGATACCAATTGCAGGATCGAAAAAAATTTAGATATCTCCACAATGACATGATATTGTCCACTTTGGGCCTAAGCCCCCATGGTTTTGCTCTTGGGCTCTATCCAAAATGCCTCATACCAATGGAGATATCTTTTCTCTTATAAACCCATGATCTTTCCCATGTGTTTTCAATGTGGGACTATATTTGCAACCTTACAACCCTAACATAAATTATTTAGACAATCGAAAGTTGGTTCACGAATGCTCAAGAGAGGTTGAAGAGAGGGAGAAGGAAAGAGAGTAAAAAGGGAGTAGAGAGAGAAAAGAGCGTAAGTGAGTGAAGGTGAATAGATTCTAGGATTTTGGTTTCATTATGATGCTAGTTAATGTCCCTATACATTATTCATCTTTCTAACTCCATGCTTAGACTTGTGTAGGGTTCTAACCAAAGCCTAGCATAACCCCTGCATAGGTTCACCAAAGAGTCTATCCAAGTTCTACTACCATTAAGTAAAGAAGTAGCTCTAGAAAGTCCGTTAACGGGATACTCCTATCACTAGGGTCTCTCGGTCATACAATCCTAGAGTTAATCGATTTACTTTTTAATGATAGATTAATGCAATTAAGTAGAAGAAGTAACCTAGAAAGTCTAGTTAAAGGGTTACTCTCTGTCATAAGGCCCCCTGGTCATACATTCCTAGATTACATAAGTCACTTCCTAACATTAATTTGGGAGAACCCTCCAAACTCTAATTAACCTCCCTATTAGAGAATCGATCCCCGTTTCAAGAAAACACCGTAAAAGTAAGGGATACCTTCTGTCTCAAGGTCCTATGGTATTACAATCCAAGGCTCTTCCTCTGATCAAAACCCTATATCTACATGAATTGCCCTCACACATATTTCATCAAACACATACAAGGCATAATACACATATAACATGATAATAAACACTTCATAGCATAAGAGGATGTCTAAATACATAGTTCATACATCACATCATATCATAACTACTTCCTACATCTTAGATCTAGAGAATTTACTCCATAGCAAGGGAGATACAACCAAAGATGAAGAAAGAAACAAACTACAACTCAATTATGGAGATAGAGAGAAGAGAATGCTTATCCTTGAAGTGTGGCATCCTTGGAGGCGTTCCCTATCTCCAGAGGTGGATGTATCGGTGAAGGTGGAAGATCTAGGGTTCCCCCAAGGGGAAGAACCCTTCCCCAGGAATGGGGATGAACCCCAAGCCAAAAGATTCCCCAGAAAGGGAAGAAAAACCTTTAAATAAAGCAGGGAACAGGCCTGGCAAGGCCTGTGCCATGACCGTTTGGCATCCACACACCATAGTTTGGTCCAATGGCACAGCCGTGTGGTACCACATGACCAAGTTCTTCTTAGCCTTTGATCAGGTGACACGGTCGTGTGATTTCACACTGTCATGTTCCTCTTTGTCTCTAGATGGGTGGCACGACCGTGTGGGATCACATGGCCATATGCTGCTCCTCCTCTAGTTAGGCCACACGGTCGTGTGGATTTACAATGTCGTGTGCTATTTCTCTTCTAGAGTGTGGCACGACCGTGTGAGTTCACATTACTAGAGCTTGATTTCCCACGGGCAAGACCACATGGTCGTATGGTTTCACATGACCTGAGCTAGATTTTTACAAGTTGCTCTAATGTGCATCTTTTGCTCCATTTTCACTCCAAATTATGTCCTGTCAATCAAAATAAAAAAAGAATAGATCTCTGAATAGAATATAATGAAAATATGATATTATAATAAAATATGGTGCAATAAACATAAATTATACTCATAAAATATAAGTATATATGCGTTAAGACATGCATAAATATGTATATAATCTACACACATCAGAATCTCTACATGAGTATAAGCATGGAGGAAAGGAGATGAATAATACATATGGTCATTAACTATTATCATTATGAAATTGAAATCCTAAAATCATTCCCCCAATAAATTCTCTCTCTCGATCACTTCCTTTCTCTTGCTCACTCACTCTCTCTTGTGCAAACTTACATTCTCACAACTTTCGATCATCTAGATAACTTGCTTTATGAACTCAGCTAGTGCTTAATTAATAGTTCCTATGGATTGTTATTTTTATTACTTGATGAATTAATTATGCACTTATGGTTTCAAAAATAGATGCCATTCACCAAGCAGTGAGAGTAATCCTCTGCATACCCTCTCCCCTACACTCAGTCTGTTGGGATCTAGCATGCCCAAAGATGCAGAAACGCAGCGGAAAAGTTACTAGATCCTCTTATCCAGCGGATCCATGTGAAGGGAAGAAACAATTTTCATGGCAATAATCTATGCTAAGCTACATGATAGGATTATACCTTTGTTGCGTGCCCTTCGCAATCCCAACAACAACCTTTTTTCTTTGGATCCAGATCTCAGCGTGTTCAAGCGTCCGCGCCTCTATGGTATCCACATGAACATATCCTTTGTTCGTCACATGAACGAAGCCTTCGGAGAAGAACCATTTTCTTGTGCTAGCGAGAAGAATGATTCGGCCAAAACTCCAAGAATCGGCCAAGAAGGAAGGAGGAGGAAGGAGAGGGGAGATCAAGAGTCACCCTTTCTTTTCACATTCTCATCTAATTCATCTTATGAAAAATAAATGACAAAAACCTATTTACATTCATCTAATGAATACCAAGGGGTTTTGTCTCTTTGTATTCCTCTTAATGGGTTGGATTTATTATATTGGATTAACCATTAATTCAATAACCCAATAAGTCTAACCCATTGAGTCTAACCCATTAATCCAATGTGTCTAATTCGGATTGAACTCAATCCAATGAGTGGGTTCGTTTGAGTCTAATTCAATTAGTAACCAAAAGGCCCAATCATCTCATGATTGGCTCTTAGGGCTAATTAATAACAATCTCCCACTAGGACTAATGTCAATCACCACTAAGATGACACCAACACTTTGGATTTACCCATTATTCTTAATATCCTTAGTATTTTAGTCAAACTAAAATACCCATCTCCGAACCAATATGTTCTTTGTGTGTGACCCTAAAGGTTCTCGTAGCGTTGGCAATGTATCCAAATCAACATTTGCGATACATAAACAATGAGTGACATCTAGCAATGTATCATTACTACCCAAGTGACGAGAAAGTTGAGATCCGACCTAACCTGTTTGTGGCTATTATCTTGTATGACTCAGTCCCTGTATCCTTGATATCTAGATTGATCAATGGGGCATAGACCGTGTCATCCCCTTATCAATCTTTGTGTTTCTTGATCTCTAAGTAGACACACTATACAAATAAGCTCAATATCTCATATTGACTTATCTGAGTATGACCATACATTCCTGTGTCTTACTAATCAAGGGGCCCACATATATCGCTTCCATTATATGGAAGGGATAGATCCCATCTACATCACTCACATCCCTCCGCATAATTTATTGCATACCCAGTGATCGACTTTATAGTCCACCCTATTACGGGTGATGTTTGATGATACCAAAGTACACAACTCCTTATGTAGGGAACCGTAGTGACTTCAGGTGTACGGACTATTCATACCAATAGTCACATGAGAATGTTTATAACACTCATATAACGATCCATTAAACATCTCATGGTGGGTCAATTCAGTATATATTCTCTAATATATACCCATGTGTCAACCTGATATCTCATATCCATGACTTGTAAGATCAAGTCATCCGTTGATCTACATGCTAGCCTCAACGCATTAATATTGTCCTTGTATATTAATGCTCAACTAGGAATAATTAAGAGTAGTGTTCTCTACAATATCTCACTATCAATTCAACTAATTGATATACTGTAGATAAGAACCTACCACCCAAGGACATTATTATATTTATTCATTCGACACTGAACTGAAGTAAATATAATAACCATAACCTTTGCCTTCTAATGAAATAATGAAATATGATACAAAATGTCCTAAGTCAATCAACTCTTGATTGCCTCTTAGGGCTTACACTAATAATCTCCTTATGTCACTAGTGTCAATCACTAAAATATCTAATATCCATTGACCTAGTGTGATCATCATGCTTTCTTGGTGCCAAAGCCTTGGTCAAAGGATCCGTAATGTTAACATTGGTCGGGACTCTGCATATCATCATATCTCATATATCGATGATCCCTCAAATTGTTGTAGTATCTAATACCAAAGACCACCATTTAAGTACAATACATGCTCTAACTGTGATCTAGAAATGTCCTTGTCAATTTTGGAAGCTTGCACCACTGTAACCCCTTACAGCAATAGCTGTTACGCTTTACAGCAACAGCTATAACCCTTTACAGCAAGCTCTTTATCGCCTCCAAAGATCAAGAAATAATCTTAAGTCCTTCTCAAGTACTTAAGAATATTCTTGACTTCCATCCAGTGACCTTCACTTGGATCTGACTAGCATTTGCTCATCATGCTTAACGTATACGAGACATCTGAGCGAGTACAAAGCATGGCGTACATGATAGACCCTATAGCAGATGCATAAGGAATCTGATCTATGCAGTTCCTTTCTACCTTAGAAGAAGGACATTGAGTTTTCGAAAGACTCACACCATGTGACATAAGTAGGAATCCCTTCTTAGAATTCTGCATGGCAAAATTTTTAAACACCTTGTCAATATATGTACTCTGGCTTAGACCAAGCCATCTCCCGGATCTATCTCTATAGATCTTGATGCCCAAAATATAGGTTGCTTCACCTAAGTCCTTCATTGAGAAATAATTCCCAAGCCAAGTCTTCACTGACTGAAGAGTAGGGATATTATTTCTAATGAGATGTATGTCATCTACATACAATATGAGAAAAAGACTGTGCTCCCACTAACCTTCTTGTAGATACAAGGTTCATCTTCATTCTTAATGAAACCAAACATTTTGATACATCATCGAATCAAAGATTCCAGCTTCTAGGAGCTTGCTTTAATCCATAAATGGATTGTTGCAACTTACACACCTTTCCAGCAAGCTCTGGATCAACAAATCCTCAGGTTGTGTCATGTACACATCCTCGAGTCGATTTCTGTTAAGAAATGTGATTTTGACATCCATCTGTCAGATCTCATAATTATAGTAAGCAACAATAGTAAGCATGATCCGAATGGACTTGAGCATCGCAACTGGTGAAAAGGTTTCATCATAGTCTATACCATAAATCTGCTTGAATCCTTTAGCCACCAATATACCTTTATAGGTATACATATGACCATCCATGTCAGTCTTCATCTTGAAGACCCACTTACACCCAATGGGTTTGATCCTTTCAGGTGGATCAACCAAAGTCCATACTTGGTTAGTGTACATGGATTCCATTTCGGATCTCATGGCCTTTAGCCATTTCTCAGAATATGGACCCTGTATAGCTTCCTGATAAGATCTAGGCTTATCAAGACCAATAAGCACTACATCACCATTGTCAGACAAGTGAAATGAATATCTCTCAAGTTGACGATGGGTCCTATCAGATCCGTATAGAGTTTGTGCTACTTGAACAGGTTGTTGCTCCATAACCTCTTGTGGTGTAACAAAATCCTGCTCCACAACATCTTGTGGCGCCTGTTCAATTTCCATCAAGGTTTCAGTGCTAATTTGTGTATCTTGAACTTCTTCAAGATCGACTTCACTCCCACTAGTTTTTCTAGAAATAACCTCCTTTTCTAGAAAGATATCATTTTTGGCAACAAACACTTTGCCTTGTGTGGGATTATTGAAGTAATATCCCTTTGTTTCCTTGGGATATCCTATAAAATAGCACTTGTTCGATTTGGGTCCTAGTTTATCTGAGACTAGTCATCGAACATAAGCCTCACAGTCCCAAATCTTCATAAAATACATCTTGGGACTCTTCCCTGTCCATATCACATATGGTTTCTTTATGGCAGCCTTAGATGGAACTTGGTTAAGTGTGAAAGCAGCTGTCTCTAGAGCATGTCCCCAGAAGGAAGTAGGAAGATCTGTATGACTCATCATCGATCGTATCATATCTAATAAAGTACGATTCCTCCTTTCTGATACACCATTCCATTGTGGTGTTCCAGGTGGAGTGAGTTGAGATATTATCCCACACTCAACGAGATGGTCATGAAACTCTTGGCTAAGGTATTCCCCACCACGATCTGATCGAAGCATCTTAATACTCTTCCCAAGTTGGTTTTGTACTTCATTCTTGAATTCTTTGAACTTTTCAAAGGATTCTGACTTGTTCTCATCAGATACACATAGCCCTATCTACTGAAATCATCAGTCAAGGTAATGAAGTAATGAAAGCCTCCTCTAGCTGCTATTCTGAAAGGGCCACATACATCAGTATGTATGAGTTCTAACAAATCATTAGCCCTTTCGCCATGTCCACTAAATGGAGTCTTTGTCATCTTGCCTCGAAGACAAGATTCGTATACCTCATATGATTCAAAATCAAATGAGTCCAAAATCCATCCTTATGGAGTTGGGATATGTAACTCTCATTTTTGTGAACTAAGCGATAATGCTAGAGATATGTTTGATTCAAATCATTAAACTTGAACCATTTGGTATTTATGTTATAGATTGGGTTGCCAAAGTCTAGAACATAGAGTACATTCACAGGATGTGCAGTACAATAGAACATTTCATTGAAATAAATGAAACAACATTTGTCCTTTATCACAGATGAAAAACCTTTCTTATCCAAACAAGAAACAGAGATAATGTTCTTGGTCAAGGTAGACACATAACAACACTCTTTAAGTTCTAAAACAAGCCCAGCAGGCAAAGATAGGGAATATGTTCCTACAGCGACAATAATAACTCTTGCACCATTGCCTACTCATAGGTCCACTTTGCCCTTGTCAATGATCTACTATTTCTCAGCCCCTTCACATTAGTACAAATGTGAGATGTACACTACGTATCTAATACTCATGAAGAAGAAATAGACAGATTGACATCTATAACATATATATACCTAAGGCAGAAGTCTCACTTCTCTTCCTTTTCAGTTCCTCTAGGTATACCTTGTAGTTCCTCTTCCAGTGTTCGGTCTCACCACAGTGGAAGAAGGTACCTTCCTTAGTAACCCCACCTTTGGGTTTCAATTCATGAGCCTTGCCCTTACCTTTGGCTTGGGTCTTACCCTTACCTTTAGGCTTTCACTTGCCTTTCCCCTTAGATACCATCAAAATGGAACCAGGCTTTGCCTTCTTAAGGTTGATTTCAGTAGTTTTCAACATGCTCAATATTTCAGGCAGTGGTTTCTCAATTTCATTCATGTTGTAGTTCATTACGAATTGACTATAACTATCGAGCAACAACTGCAAGATAAAATCAATGGCCAATTCTTGGCCTAGTGGAAATCCCAACTTTTGTAGATTCTCTACATACCCGATCATTTTGAGTAAATATGACCCTACGAGACTTCCTTCTTGCATTCTGCATTGAAACAGTGCTTTAGAGATCTCAAATCTCTCATGCCTTGCTTGTCCTTGATATAGTTTTCTAAGGTATTCAACCATATCATAAGCATCCATGTTCTCATGTTGCTTCTAAAGCTCAGAGTTCATGGTGGCGAGCATAAGGCATGATACATCTAATGCATCATCTTGATGCTTCTTGTAAGCATCCCTATCAACTCTAGTTGCAATAGCAGGGGGTACTTCAGGAATAGGCTGCTCTAGGATGTACAGTTGTCTTTCTCTCTTGAGAACTATTCTTATGTTTCTATACCAGTCTAGAAATTAGCTCCATTGAGCTTATTCTTATCAAGGACAGATCGCAGAGATAGTGTCTTCTACTTACTAGACGACATGGTGGTCTACAACAATAAAATGCAAAGAAGTATCATACTCAGATCATTTAATTAGGCCTTTAATTAAATGATTCTCCCATTGAATTCTAAAGCTTGATAGAATCAAGTCACTACTAACTCTAAGGTCAAAAGCAAAGACATTCTAGTGGGACAAGATCCATATTATACTTCATCTTGAGTTAGCTTTAGCTAATTGCCCAAGACTTGTATAAATTAGGTAGGCAACGTGTACTAATTGGACAAGATCCACATTATATCTTATCTTGAGTTAGCTTTGGCTAATCGCCCAAGACTTAGTACAACTTAGGTAGACACCGTTTACCAATTACGTCCTATGTAACTCTTGTATCCTTAGGTGAACAACACTGTTTGTTCGTTTTCCCATTTTATGAAATCCATATTATAATTCATCTTGAGTTAGCTTTGGCTAATCACCCAAAACTAGTATAATATGATTTACATCTTATGGGATATGCCTTTAAGTTCTCAATCCAATTGAGGTAACTTAATTAAGTCATACCCAAAGGTCAATAGTCGGACATCACAATTGTCTAGTCGCACTCTACCAAGATAAAACGAGCCACTTTGCTTTGGCAAACCTTACTACAGATGATCGAGGTAGTAGTGAGTACCAAACTTTGGTAGGCATATGTAAATGACCTAATTACGATAGCTACACATGCAACACATACATCATGGCATATCATGACATATATCAACATATACACAAGTTTAAACGTGACATGGTTATGACCCCCATAAACTACGATCTTCTCAAGCCAATGAGAAGAGCGATAAGTCAACGTAGGTCCAAGCTGCTTCTCCAAGCGCTTCCTTAGTTGTCGTGTGTTGTTGTCCTTCCTTCCTTTTCACCCGTCTTCCAGAAGACTAACTCTTTCTAATTTTGTACATTACAAAATCTAAAGAAACTTGAGTTACATTCGAGTAATCTAATTACAATAAGAATAAAAGGGATGAAGGCATGACACACAGGTCATATTATGAATTACAATATTACACACATCCAATCACATTGGGGTTAAAGGGTCATAACCATGCACCATGTCATACATATTCACAATATTCTTATGACATAAATTTAGTATAATTTCAACAAATAAATTATGAGCCGCTATGCCACGGCGGTCCCGCTAGTCGATTAGCAGGCGGGGGTCAAGGGGGCAGCGCCCCTTGCGGGGGTTTCAGGGGGCAGCACTCTCGAAGAAAAATTTATTTTGCATACTCATTTTATGAGTTGCTGCTTTACCCGAGACCCTACTACCCACAATACCAACTACGTTTTGTTCTAAACAAAACATCTCTAGCTGAGACCTTGTTGGTTACACACCAACTTCGTTTTGTTCCCAACAAAACACCCCTGGTCGAGACCTTGCTGGTCACACACCAACTATGATTTGTTCCCAACAAAACACCCATTTCCATTAAGGCTTAGGATTTGGCCGAGACACAAAATCTAGCCAAGACTCATAGTCTGGCCGAGATTTACTCTCTTGGCCGAAACCTTGTTTGGTCGAGACTCACAATTTTTTGTTTTTTTTGCAAATGACAATAAACCCTATCAAGTAATTTCTATATCATATATAAAAATTCTAACTTAGCATAGCCCTTCGTAAGTGGCTCTGATACCACTGTTGGGATCTAGCGAGCCCAAAGACATAGAAACGCAGTGGAAAAGTTACTAGATCCTCTTATCTAGCGGATCCATGCGAAGGGAAGAAACAATTTTCATGGCAACAATCTATGCTAAGTTACATGATAGGATTATACCTTTTTTGCATGCTCTTCGTAATCCCGACATCAACCTTTTTTCTTTGGATCCAGATCTCAGCGCGTTCAAGCGTCCGTGCCTCTATGGTATCCACATGAACATATCCTTCGTTCGTCGCACGAACGAAGCCTTCGGAGAAGAACCATTTTCTTGTGCTAGCAAGAAGAATGATTCGGCCAAAACTCCAAGAATCGGCCAAGAAAGAAGGAGGAGGAAGGAGAGGGGAGGTCAAGAGTCACCCTTTCTTTTCACTCATCTAATTCATCTTATGAAAAATAAATGACAAAAACCTATTTATATTCATCTAATGAATACCAAGGGTTTTTGTCTCTTTGTATTCCTCTTAATGGGTTGGATTTATTATATTGGATTAACCATTAATCCAATAACCCAATAAGTCTAACCCATTGAGTCTAACCCATTAATCCAATGTGTCTAATTCAGATTGAACTCAATTTAATGGGTGGGTTCATTTGAGTCTAACTTAATTAGTAACCAAAAGGCCTAATCATCTCATGATTGGCTCTTAGGGCTAATTACTAACACAATCCTTCTAGCCCCTCTACTGATTCACCTTCACTAGCTTTCCTGAAGTCAGGAGTCCAGTCCACCAAGAATGTCATCATCCAAGCTGGGAGAGTAGTCTCTCCGTGGAGACATCTCCATGGCAATCCAACTCCTTCATCTACCTTGCCTCTTCATCCTTGTTGGTTATCCTTAGGACTTGTGGATGCCAGAAGTTGTCAAGAAATACCACATACCTGAGGTGACAGCCGTCACTCTTTACTTGAAGGTTGACTCTTGCCTATTTGTATCATATTGAAGGCATAAGATCTTAGAGCATGCCCCTGAGATGAAGTGACCGCCGCCCCCATGCATGAAGTACCTCTTGCCCATACAATAGAGACATTGCTGCGTACATAGATGTCCATGTGGAGTTTGGCTTCACTTCTATGAAGGCTCTCCTCCTCTCCTCTCTCGACCACTTTGGCAAAAACCTCACTAGTTATAATCAGGGTGTCAAGGAAGTGGGTTGACCTGGTCAGCCACTTTTCTTTTTCCTCCCTTTCCTTTACCTTTACTCAATCCCTTCCTCTAGTAAAAGACACTCTGCTCCACAGCTACCTAAAGCCCTTCCCCAAGTGGAAGGCACTTTCTCTCGATCACTGTTAGTTAGAGTCCTAGAGTTAATCATTTGATGATTGTTGTATGGACTCATTGTATCATATTCTTATATATAAAGGCATTTGGTTTTTTGGTTATTATGCTTACTTGTATTGGTGCCAAATAAACTAAGTATAATAGCGTCCTTGAGTAGAAGGTTCTTACCTATATCAATCGATTGGTTAAATCGATAGTGAGATAATATAGGGAACACTACTCTTAATCATTCCTAGTCGAGTATTAACATTCAGGGACAATATTAATGCAATAAGACTAGCATGTAGGTCAACTCGATGACTTGATATCACAAGTCATGGATATAGAGATATCAAGTTGACACATGGGTATGCATTGGAGAATGTATACTGAATGCCCCGCCATGAGAAAGTATCATGGATCGTTATATGAGTGTCGTATACTTTCTCATGTGTCTATTAGTATGACTACTAGTCCTTGGACCTGAAGTCACCATGGATCCCTACATAAGGAGTTACGTACTTTGGCTTCGTCAAACGCCACCCATAACTGGGTGGACTATAAAGGCGATTACTGGGTATGTAACGAATTATGCAGAGGGATGTGAGTGATGTAGATGGGATCTATCCCTCCTATATGACGGGAGCGACATCGATATTCTTGATAGAGTGAGACCACGAAGTGCATGGCCATACCCAAATGAGTCAATATGAGATATTGAGCTCATTTGATTGAGTGAGTCTACTTGGAGTTCAAGATTTAGATTGATTAGAGGATGACACAGTCTGTGCCTCATATTGATCAATCTAGATGTCTAGGATAGAAGGACAATGTCATATATTGTGAGGAGTCACAATTAGTAGTCACAAGGTGATGTTGGATCTCAACATTCTTATAACTTGGATAGTAATGATGTGTTGCTAGATACCACTCATTACTTATGCTTCTAAATGAGTTTAGGAGCATTGCCAACGTTATAAGAACATATAGGGTCACACACAAAGGACAATTAGATGGAGATTAGGTTCATATGATGAACCAAGAGGATTAGATTCATGTGATGAATCAAATTAGATTAAAAGTAATCCTAATTGAACTAATTGAGTTGGACTCAATTTGATTCATGTGTTCAATAAGTATAGTTTAGATTATGACTCATTGAATCAATTTAATTACATGAATTAGATTCATTATATTAAATTGGCTTGAATCAAATGGTTAGATTAGATCAACCAAGGGAGAGAAGTGGTCAAATTTGACTTGACTTAAGTAAGAAGATGAAGAGTCAAGTTTTGACTTGACTTTGACTTGACCAATGCCACATCATCAAGGCTACTTCATTTGGTCAAGTTTGACTTGACCAAATGCCACCTCATGGGAGTTACCAAGAGTTGTGACTCTTGATATTCCATGGGAGTTACAAGTCATAATGTGGCCGGCCACTTAAGGATGAAAATTGATTTTTCATTCAAGTGAATTCATTCCATCTTCTTCCTTGCTCTCATTCTCCTCTCCCTCTCCTCCTCCTTGGCCGAACCATCTAAGGTGCTAACACACCTTTGTTTGGTCTTCTCCACCTAGTTTGTTCGTGTGGATACTTCTAGAGGATCGTACACTTGACGATCTCGAGATCCGGCGAACTGTTGGATGAGCGAGATTGTGAAGGGCATCGCATTGAGAGTAAATTCCTTCTCCTTGTAGATCTAGTTTAGAACTAGCATAAGAAACTCATACTCGTAATGTTTTTTGAAAATTTTATCTTCGCACGGATTAGGTGGCTTGGGGTTCGGGGTTTCCGCAACGCAAAAAGGCGCTTTTTGCGGCCCAAAATTCCCAACAGTGGTATCAGAGCCACGTGCGAAGTCTTGTACGGGTTTAATTTGTATTTTTAAGAAAAATATCAGTACTATAATTTTCTGTGAATTTCTGATTTTTATGATTTTTATGGGTATTTTTCTCGTAGAAGCGAAGTACAAGTGTTTAGACACTTGTAGGCTTCGGCTACCGAGAAGATTTTTCCGAAACGGCAAGGTTTCGCCCCAAAACCTTTTGGGACAGTGGACTAAGGCGCTGTAGGATCGCTTAGGAACAATTGCGATGGTTATATCGCGGGTAGGGGTACTGCCCCTGACCCCGCAAGGGGCTTCGTTCCGCGATTGCGCCCGAAAACCCGCTAAACGGGACCGTCGGGAATTTTACTCATAAAAATTGTAGTAAAAATTAAAGAAAATTATAGAAAATACATAATTTAGAATTATGTATTATTTTGTGATAGTCATGGCCCAAAATACCCAAATTGGATTTGAAAATTGTGTTGTAATTCATATTACGGCCTACGCGCCGTCATTTGTGTTGTGTGTGTTGTATACTTGATACGCGACCTGCGCGTCGTGCCTTCCTTCATTTATATTCTTGTTGTAAATAGTTTAGACTTGAATGTAACTCGAGTTTCACCCTTTTGTAATGTACAAAATGAGCCAGTGGACGGTCCACTCGAGACGGAGCTACGAGGAGGGCACGAGCAACACAAGGTGGTGAAAGGGAGGAGCTTGAGAAGCTGTTGATCCTAGGTTGACCATCCGATCTTCTCATTAGCTTGAGAAGATCGTAGTGGGGCCATGACTAATCACAAATAATTTAATTAATTGCTTGTGTGTGTATATGTGATGCATGCTAGTATGGTAATTAATTAGCGCCTTAACGATTAGATTAGATCTAAATCGTGTACAAGATGCACCCTATTGATTAGATTAGATCTCAATCGCATCAACTCAAATGCCTACCATGTCGTGATACCTATCACTACCTCGATCACATGTGTTGTTGAATCTGCTAAAGCAGAACAACACATATTATCTTGGTAGGGTACGGAGGGACAATCTTGGTCCCGCCTATCAACGCATGGGTGAGTACAACTCAATTAGATTAAGTAACTAGTTAACTCGGTTGGATCGAGTAAAACTATAAGCATATTTCCAACGGTTGGAATATAAGACATAATCACATTTATATTAATTCTTGGGCGTATTAGCCAAAGCTAACTCAAGTTTTAATATAACTGCGGATAATGATCCTATAAACAAGAGTTGCATAGAGATGTAATTGGTAATTAGTTACCTACCGATCATACTAAGTCTTGGGCGATTTAGCCAAAGCTAACTCAAGGCGTAGTATGTTGTGGATCTTGTCCCACATAAATTACAAAATTCAGTGGGAGCATCATTTAGTTAAAGGCCTAATTAAATGATTAAAAAGAATATGATATTTATTTTCTGTATTTTTGTTGTAGATAACCATGACGTCAAACACAAACACCTTCTCTCTGCGTTCTGTCCATGACAAGGACAAGCTCAACGGAGCAAGTTTCCTGGACTGGTACAGGAATCTGAGAATAGTTCTCACTCAAGAACGTAAACTGTACGTTCTGGAGCAGCCCATTCCGGAGGCTCCTCCTGCCAATGCCACGCGAGCTGACAAAGATGCTTATAAGAAGCATCAAGATGACGCATTAGATGTGTCATGTCTTATGCTTGCAACCATGAACTCTGAGCTTCAGAAGCAACATGAGTTAATGGGTACTTATGATATGGTTGAACATCTTCGTCAACTATATCAAGGACAAGCGCGGCATGAGAGATTTGAGATCTCAAGGGCACTATTTCAGTGCAAGATGTCAGATGGGGCTCCCGTAGGTCCATATGTACTCAAGATGATTGAGTACATAGAGAATCTACAAAGGTTGGGATTCCCACTTGGCCAAGAGCTGGCCACTAACCTAATCTTGCAGTCTTTGCCAGAGAGCAATATTCAATTTGTCATAAACTACAACATGAACGAAATTGACAAGCCACTACCCGAACTGCTTAGTATGTTACGAACCGCTGAGCTCAACCTTAAGAAGGTTAAGCCCAACTCTGTTCTGATGATTCAGAAACACAAGGGCAAGGGCAAGCCTAAAGGCAAGGGAAAGTCCCAAGCCAAGGGCAAAGGCAAGACACTGAAGCCTAAAGGAGGGGTCGCCAAGGATGCTACCTGCTTCTACTGCGGTCAGACCGGACATTGGAAGAGGAACTGTAAGGTGTACCTGGAAGATCTTAAGAAGAAACAAAGTGAGACTTCCAGTTCAGGTATATATGTTATAGAAGTCAATCTATCTATTTCTTCATCATGGGTATTAGATACCGGATGTGCTTCTCATATTTGTACTAATGTGCAGGCGCTGAGAAATAGCAGGGCATTGACGAAGGGCAAGGTGGACCTACGAGTAGGCAATGGAGCACGGGTTGCTGCTGTTGCTGTAGGGACTTATTTTCTATCTCTACCCTCTAGGCTTGTACTAGAGTTGGATGATTGTTGTTATGTGTCTGCTTTAACTAAGAACATAATTTCAGTTTCTTGTTTGGACAAGAAAGGTTTCTCTTTTATAATAAAGGACAAATGTTGTTCTGTTTATTTAAAAGATATGTTCTATTGTAGTGCACCTCTGATGAACTGACTCTACATTCTAGACCTTGACAGTCCTATCTATAACATAAATACCAAGAGGTTCAAGTCAAATGACATGAACCAAACCTATCTCTGGCACTGTCGCTTAGGTCATATAAACGATCAGCGCTTATCCCAGCTCCATAAGGATGGTTTGCTGGACTCATTTGATTTTGAATCTTATGAGACGTGCGAGTCATGCCTACTAGGCAAGATGACCAAGACTCCCTTTAGTGGGCACAGTGAAAGAGCGACTAATTTGTTAGGACTTATACATAGTGATGTATGTGGCCCTTTCAATGTCGCTGCTAGAGGCGGTTATAGGTACTTCATCACATTTACTGATGACTTGAGTAGATATGGTTATATGTACTTGATGACATATAAGTTTGAATCTTTTGAAAAGTTTAAAGAATTCAAGAATGAAGTACAAAACCAGCTTGGCAAAAGTATTAAGATACTTCGATCAGATCGAGGTGGTGAATACCTTAGCTATGAGTTTCGTGACTATCTAGCTGAGTGTGGGATTCTATCTCAACTCACTCCTCCTGGAATACCACAGTGGAATGGTGTATCTGAAAGGAGGAATCGTACCATATTAGATATGGTACTGTCCATGATGAGTCACACAGATCTTCCTACATTTCTTTGGGGCTATACTCTAGACATGACAACTTTTATACTCAACCGAGTTCTATCCAAGGCCGTGATAAAGACACCATATAGGATATGGACTGGGAGAGATGCTCAGGTGTCTTTTATGAGAATTTGGGGTTGTGAGGCTTATGTTCGACGTCAAGTCTCAGACAAATTAGGACCCAAATCCGACAAGTGCTACTTTATTGGATATCCCAAGGAAACTAAGGGATATTACTTCTACATTCCCAGTCAGCACAAGGTAGTTGTGGGAAAGATTGGGGTCTTTCTAGAAAGGGACTTTGTTTTTAGAAAGACTAGTGGGAGCACGTTCGATCTTGAAGAAGTTCAAGATACGGATCATAGCACTGAAGCCTCGATGGAAGCTGAACTGGAACCACAAAGTGTTGTGGATGATGTTGTTCCACAAAGAGTTGAGGAACAACAACCAGTTCAAGTAGACATACCTCTTCGCAGGTCTGATAGGCTACGTCGTCAGCCTGAGAGATACTCATTTCTCTTGTCTGACCATGATGACGTTGTGCTCATAGAGGATGAGCCCACCACCTATCAGGAAGCTATGACGAGACCAGATTCCTAGAAATGGCTAGAAGCCATGAGATCCGAGATGGAATCCATGTACACTAACCAAGTATTGACTTTGGTTGATCCACTTGAAGGGGTCAAACCCATTGGGTGTAAGTGGGTCTTTAAGAGAAAGACTAACATGGATGGACTTATCTATAAGGGTCGCTTGGTAGCTAAAGGTTTCAAGCAAATTCATGGTATTGACTATGATGAAACCTTTTCTCCAGTAGCGATGTTTAAGTCCATTCGGATCATGCTTGCTATTACAGCATACCATGACTATGAGATATGGAAGATGGATGTCAAAACCGCATTTCTGAATAGAAACCTGCTCGAGGATGTGTACATGACACTACCTGAGGATTTTGTAGATCTACAGCATACTAGCAGAGTATGCAAGCTGCATAGGTCCATTATGGACTAAAGCAAGCTTCTCGGAACTGGAATCTTCAATTCGATGATGCAATCAAATAGTTTAGTTTCATCAAGAATGAAGATGAACCTTGTGTCTACAAGAATGTTGTAGGGGACATAGTTGTCTTCCTCATATTGTATGTGGATGACATACTACTCATTGGGAAAGACATCCCTTTGCTACAGTCTGTCAAGACTTGGCTAGAGACTTGTTTCTCAATGAAGGACTTAGGTGAAGCATCCCGCATTCTAGGCATACAGATCTATAGAGATAGATCTAAGAGGTTGCTTGGCCTAAGTTAGAGTACATATATTGACAAGGTACTCCTACGGTTTGCCATGCAGAACTCCAAGAAGGGATTTCTGCAGATGTCACATGGTGTGAGTCTTTCGAAGACTCACGGCCCCTCTTCTAGAGAGGAGAGAGACCACATGGATCAGATCCCTTATGCCTCAGCCATAGGATCTATCATGTACGCCATGTTATATACTCGACCTGATGTCTCGTATGCTTTGAGCATGACGAGCAGATACTAGTCAGATCCAGGTGAGAGTCACTGGATAGCGGTCAAGAATATTCTTAAGTACTTGAGAAGGACTAAAGAATATTTCTTGATATATGGAGGCGATGACGAGCTAGCTGTAAAGGGTTACAGTGATGCTAGCTTCCAGACCGACCAGGATGATTATCGATCACAGTCAGGGTTCGTGTTTTGCATAAATGGTGGTGCTGTGAGCTGGAAGAGTTCGAAGCAGGACACAGTCGTTGATTCTACAACAGAGGCCGAGTACATTGCTGCATCAGAGGCAGCAAAGGAGGCAGTTTGGATCCGCAAGTTCATCACTGAACTTGGGGTGGTTCCTAGTATCGTTGACCCTATTGAGCTCTATTGTGACAACAATGGAGCTATAGCACATGTTAAGGAACCTCGCTCACACCAGCGTGTTGGTTATTCGGGCCGCGAAAACCGCTTTTTCGCGTCGCGGAAACCCCGAAACCCCAAGCCACAGATCCGTGCGAAGAATAAAACTTTTGAAAAATACGAGTACGAGTTTCTAATCTAGATCTACACTAGATTTATAAAGGGAAACAAGAATATACCCTTGATGCGCGCCCTACGCGAATCCCGCTCGTCCAATGGTGCTCGATCTCAAGGTTATCAAAGTAGACAACCCTCTATGCGTATCCACACGAACACAAGAATGAGAGCACCAAACTAAAGTGTGCTAGCACCTTACTATGGTTCAGCAAGATGAGGAGAGGAGGAGCAAGAGAGAACTCAAGGAGGAAGAAGAAGTGAATAGCCTTGAATAAGAAAAAAATGAATTTTCTCTTCATTTTGTGTGGTCGGCCACAATTGTAACCCCTTTTCAATTAATGTGGCCGGCCACATTAAATGGAAAGGAGGCTTGTAACCTCCATGATGTGGCAAACACATGTGCTAGACATGATGATGTGGCATATCATCATTGGCCACTCAATGCCAACTCACCAATGAGGTGGCATAAAGTCAAGTCAAACTTGACTCTTCATCTTCCTCTCAAGTCAAGTCAAACTTGACTTAATCTCTCTCATGGTTGATCTAATCCAACCATTTAATTCAAGCCAATTTAATATAATGAATCTAATTCATTTAATTAAATTGATTCAATGAGTAATAATCTAAATTAGACTCATTGAACACATGAATTAACTTGAGTCCAACTCAATTAGCCCAATTAGGATTACTCTTAATCCAATTTGATTCATCAAATGAATCTAATCCTCTTGGTTCATCATATGAATCTAATCTCCATCTAATTGTCCTTAGTGTGTGACCCTATAAGTTCTTGTAACGTTGGAAATGCCCCTAAACCCATTTAGGAACATAAGTAATGAGCGATATCTAGCAACACATCATTACTAACCAAGTTATAAGAATGTTGAGATCCAACATCACCTTGTGACTACTAATTGTGACTCCTCACAATATATGACATGTGTCCTTCTATCCAAGACATCTAGATTGATCAATATGAGGCATAGACCATGTCATTCTCTGATCAAACTAAATCTTGAACTCCAAGTAGACTCACTAAATCAAATGAGCTCAATATCTCATATTGACTCAATTGGGCATGGCCATGCACTTCGTGGTCTCACTCTATCAAGAATATCGATGTCACTCCCGTCATATAGGAGGGATAGATCCCATCTACATCACTCACATCCCTCTGCATAATTCGTTACATACCCAGTAATCGTCTTTATAGTCCACCCAGTTACGGGTGACATTTGACAAAACCAAAGTACATAACTCCTTATGTAGGGATCCATGGTGACTTCAGGTCCAAGGACTAGTAGTCATACTAATGGCCACATGAGAAAGTATATGACACTCATATAACGATCCATGATACTTTCTCATGACGGGTCATTCAGTATACATTCTCCAATGCATACCCATGTGTCAACTTGATATCTCTATATCCATGACTTGTGAGATCAAGTCATCGAGTTGACCTACATGCTAGTCTTATTGCATTAACATTGTCCCTGAATGTTAATACTCGACTAGGAATGATTAAGAGTAGTGTTCCCTATATCATCTCACTATCGGTTCAACTAACCGATTGATATAGGTGAGAACCGTCTACTCAAGGACGCTATTATACTTAGTTTATTTGGCACCAATACAAGTAAGTATAATAACCAAAACACATGCCTTTATTTATATGAATATGATACAATAAGTCCATAATACAATCATCGAATGATTGGCTTTAGGGCTCTAACTAACAATCTCCCACAAGCACTAGTGCCAATCAGTGTAGGCTCTAAGCCCCAATGACCTAGTGTGACCATCTTGCTTCCTCTGTGCCAAAGCTTTGGTTAAGGGATCTGCGATGTTAGCCTCTATAGGTACTCTGCATATCTTCACATCTCCTCTCTCGATAATCTCTCGAATGAGATGGAAGCGCCGTAGTATGTGTTTGGTCCGCTGGTGTGAGCGAGGTTCCTTCCCCTGTGCTATAGCTCCATTGTTGTCACAATAGTGCTCAATAGGGTCAGCGATACTGGGAACCACCCCAAGTTCAGTGATGAACTTGCGGATCCAAACTGCCTCCTTTGCTGCCTCTGATGCAACAATGTACTTGGCCTCTGTCGTAGAATCAGCTATTGTGTCCTGCTTCGAACTCTTCCAGCTCACAGCACCACCATTAATGCAAAATACGAACCCTGATTGCGATCGATAATCATCCTGATCGGCCTGGAAGCTAGCATCACTGTAACTCTTTACAGCTAACTCGTTATTGCCTCCATATATCAAGAAATATTCTTTAGTCCTTCTTATATACTTAAGAATATTCTTGACCGCTATCTAGTGAGTTTCACCTGGA
Organism: Zingiber officinale; assembly: GCF_018446385.1. NCBI lineage: Eukaryota > Viridiplantae > Streptophyta > Magnoliopsida > Zingiberales > Zingiberaceae > Zingiber > Zingiber officinale. Next base: position 31,369,240 of record NC_055988.1, read on the forward strand.
TCTGACTGGTATCTGCTCGTCATGCTCAAAGCATACGAGACATCAAGTCGAGTACATAGCATGGCGTACATGATAGATCCTATGGCTGAGGCATAAGGGATCTGATCCATGTGGTCTCTCTCCTCTCTAGAAGAGGGACCTTGAGTCTTCGAAAGACTCACGCCATGTGACATCGACAGAAATCCCTTCTTGGAGTTCTGCATGGAAAACCGAAGGAGTACCTTGTCAATATATGTACTCTGACTTAGGCCAAGCAATCTCTTAGATCTATCTCTATAGATCTGTATCCCTAGAATGCGAGATGCCTCACCTAAGTCCTTCATTGAGAAGCAACTCTCTAGCCAGGTCTTGACAGACTGAAGCAAAGGGATGTCCTTCCCAATGAGTAGTATGTCATCCACATACAATATGAGGAAGACAACTATATCGCCTACAACTTTCTTGTAGACACAAGGCTCATCTTCATTCTTGATGAAACCAAACTGTTTGATTGCATCATCGAATCGAAGATTCTAGCTCCGAGAAGCTTACTTTAGTCCATAAATGGACCTATGCAGCTTGCATACTCTGCTAGTATGCTGTGGATCTACAAAACCCTCAGGTTGTGTCATGTACACATCCTCGAGTAGGTTTCCATTCAGAAACACGGTTTTGACATCCATCTGCCATATCTTATAGTCATGGTAAGCTGCAATAGCAAGCATGATCCGAATGGACTTAAACATCGCTACTGGAGAAAAGGTTTCATCATAGTCTATACCATGAATCTGCTTGAAACCTTTAGCTACCAAGCGACCCTTATAGATAAGTCCATCCATGTCAGTCTTTCTCTTAAAGACCCACTTACACCCTATGGGTTTTACCCCTTCAGGTGGATCAACCAAAGTTCATACTTGGTTGGTGTACATGGATTCCATTTCGGATCTCATGGCCTCTAGCCATTTCTCGGAATCTAGTCTCATCACAGCTTCCTGATAGGTGGTAGGCTCATCATGAGCACAACGTCATCATGGTCAGACAAGAGAAATGAGTATCTCTCAGGCTGACGACGTACCCTATCAGACCTGCGAAGAGGTATGTCTACTTAAATTGGTTGTTGTTCCTCAACTCTTTGTGGAACAACATCATCCACAACACTTTGTGGTTCCAATTCAACTTTCATCGAGGCTTCAGTGCTATTGTTTGCATCTTGAACTTCTTCAAGATTGAACGTGCTCCCACTAGTCTTTCTAGAAACAAAGTCCCTTTCTAGAAAGACCCCAGTCTTTGCCACAACTACCTTGTGCTTACTAGGAATGTAGAAGTAATATCCCTTAGTTTCCTTGGGATATCCAATGAAATAGCACTAGTCGGATTTGAGTCCTAATTTGTCTGAGACTTGACGTCTAACTAAGCCTCACAACCCCAAATCCTCATGAAAGACACCTAGGCATCTCTCCCAGTCCATATCCTATATGGTGTCTTTATCATGGCCTTGGATGGAACTCGGTTGAGTATAAAAGCTATCGTGTCTAGAGCATAGCCCCAAAGGTATGTCGGAAGATCTGTGTGACTCATCATAGATCGTACCATATCTAATAGGGTACGATTCCTCCTTTTGGATACACCATTCCACTGTGGTGTTCCAGGAGGAGTGAGTTGGGATAGAATCCCACACTCAGCTAGGTAGTCACGAAACTCATGGCTAAGGTATTCTCCACCTCGATCTGATCGAAGTATCTTAATACTCTTGCCAAGCTGGTTCTGTACTTCATTCTTGAATTTTTTAAACTTTTCAAAGGATTCAGACTTATGTGTCATCAAATACACATAATCATATCTACTGAAGTCATCAGTAAATGTGATGAAGTACCTATAACCGCCTCTAGCAGCGACATTGAAAGGGCCACATACATCACTATGTATGAGTCCTAACAAATCAGTCGCTCTCACTATGTCCACTAAAGGGAGTCTTGGTCATCTTGCCTAGTAGGCATGACTCGCACATCTCATAAGATTCAAAATCAAATGAGTTCAGCAAACCATCCTTATGGAGCTGGGATAACCGTTTGTCATTTATATGACCTAAGCAACAGTGCTAGAGATAGGTTTGGTTCATGTCATTTGACTTGAACCTCTTGGTATTTATGTTATAGATAGGTCTTTCAAGATCTAGAATGTAGCGTCCGTTCATCAGAGGTGCACTACAATAGAACATATCTTTTAAATAAACAGAACAACATTTGTCCTTTATAATAAAAGAGAAACCTTTCTTTTCCAAACAAGAAACTGAAATTATGTTCTTAGTTAATGCAGGCACATAACAACAATCATCTAATTCTAATACAAGCCCAGAGGGCAGAGATAGATGATAAGTTCCTACAGCAACAGCAGCAACCCGTGCTCCATTGCCTACGCGTAGGTCCACCTCGCCCTTCGCCAATGCCCTGCTATTTATCAGCGCCTGCACATTAGTACAAATGTGAGATGCACATTCGATATCTAATACCCATGATGAAGAAATAGATAGATTGACTTCTATAACATATATACCTGAAGTGGAAGTCTCACTTCGCTTCTTCTTAAGATCTTCCAGGTACACCTTGCAGTTCCTCTTCTAGTACCCGGTCTGACCGCAATGGAAGTAGGTAGCATCCTTGGCAACCCCTCCTTTAGGTTTCAGTGCCTTGCCTTTGCCCTTGGCTTGGGACTTTCCCTTCCCTTTGGGCTTACCCTTGCCCTTGTGTTTCTGAACCATCAGAATAGAGTGGGGTTTTGCCTTCTTAAGGTTCAGCTCAGCAGTTCTTAACATGGTAAGCAGCTTGGGCAGTGACTTGTCAATTTCGTTCATATTGTAGTTTAGAATGAATTGACTATAGCTATCCGACAAGGATTGTAAGATCAGGTCAGTGGCCAGCTCTTGGCCAAGCAGGAATCCCAGTCTCTGTAGGTTTTCTATGTACCCAATAATTTTGAGTACATATGGGCCTACGGGAGCCCCATTTGATATCTTGCACTGAAACAGTGCCCTTGAGATCTCAAATCTCTCATGCCTCGCTTGTCCTTGATACAGTCGATGAAGATGTTCAACCATATCGTAAGCGCCCATTAACTCGTGTTGCTTCTGAAGCTCAGAGTTCATGGTCGCGAGCATTAGACAGGACACATCTAATTCGTCATCTTGATGCTTCTTATAAGCATCTTTATCTGCTCGCATGGCATTGGCAGGAGGAGCCTCCGGAATGGGCTGCTCCAGAACATACAGCTTACGTTCCTGAGTGAGAACTATTCTCAAGTTCCTGTACCAGTCCAGGAAATTTGCTCCGTTGAGCTTGTCCTTCTCAAGGACTGAACGCAGGAAGAAGGAGTTCGTATTCGACGTCATGGTTATCTACAACAGAAAAATGCAGAAAATAAATATCATATTCTTTTAAATCATTTAATTAGGCCTTTAACTAAATGATGCTCCCACTGAATTCTATAATTCATGTGGGACAAGATCCACATCATACTAACCCTTGAGTTAGCTTTGGCTAATACGCCCAAGATTTAGTATGATCGGTAGGTAACGATTTACCAATTACATCTCTATGCAACTCTTGTTTATAGGATCATTATCCGCAGTTATATTAAAACTTGAGTTAGCTTTGGCTAATACGCCCAAGAATTAATATAAAAGTGATTTATGTCCTATCTTTCCAACCATTGGAAGAATGCCTATAGTTGTACTCGATCCAACCGAGTTAACTAGGAATACTCAATCTTATTGAGTTTGTATTCGTACATGCGTTGATAAGCGGGACCAAGATTGTCCCTCCGTACCCTACCAAGATAATATGTGTTGCTTTGCTTTGGAAGATTCAACAACACATGTGATCGAGGTAGTGATAGGTATCACGGCACGGTAGGCATTAGAGTTGACGTGATTTAGATCTAATCTAAACGATGATACGTATCATATACTCGATAGATCTAATCTAATCGAAGGGTGCATCATGTGTACGACTTAGATCTAATCTAATCGTTAGGCACTAATTAATTACTTAATCATGCATCACATATACACAAGCAATTAATTAAATTAATTTGTGATTTGTCATGGCCCTACTACGATCTTCTCAAGCCAATGAGAAGATCGGATGGTCAACCTAGGGTCAATGGCTTCTTAAGCTCCTCCCTTTGACCACCTTGTGTTGCTCGCGCCCTCCTCGTAACTCCGTCTCAAGTGGACCTTCCATGGCTCCAATTTTGTACATTACAATTTTGAAACTCGAGTTACATTCAAGTATAAACTAATTTACAACAAGAATATAAAATAGAGAAAGGCACGACACGCAGGTCACGAATAAAATACAACACGCACATCACATGACGGCACGCAGGTCGTATTAGGAATTACAACACATTTATACCAATCCAATTGGGTCTTTTGGGACATGACTATCACAAATTATACATAATTCTAAATTATGTAATTTCCATAATTTTCTGTAATTTTAATACTAATTTTTACAATTTTTACGAGTAAAATTTTCTCGGTGGTCCCGTTTAGCGGTTTTCGGGCGCAATCGCGGAACGAATCCCCTTGCGGGGCCAGGGGCAGCGCCCCTACCCACGATCTAACCATCGCGAGGGTTCCTTAGCGATCCTACAACACCTTAGTTTGCTGTCCCAAAAAGTTTTGGGGCGAAACCGTGTAGTTTCGGAAAAATCTTCTCGGAAGTCGAAGCCTACAAGTGTCGTAACACTTGTGCTTCGCTTCTACGTGAAAAATACCCATAAAAACTCTAAAAATCAGAAATTTACAGAATATTACAGTAGCTATATTTTTCATAAAAATCAAAAATAAACTCGTACAAGTCTTCGCACGTGACTCTGATACCACTGTTGGTTATTCGGGCCGCGAAAACCGCTTTTTCGCATTGCGGAAACCCCGAAACCCCAAGCCACGGATCCGTGCGAAGAATAAAACTTTCAAAAAATACGAGTACGAGTTTCTAATCTAGATCTACACTAGATTTACAAAGGGAAACAAGAATATACCCTTGATGTGCGCCCTACGCGAATCTCGCTCGTCCAATGGTGCCGGATCTCAAGGTTGTCAAAGTAGACAACCCTCTATGCGTATCCACACGAACACAAGAAGGAGAGCACCAAACTAAAGTGTGCTAGCACCTTAGTATGGTTCGGCAAGATGAGGAGAGGAGGAGCAAGAGAGAACTCAAGGAGGAAGAAGAAGTGAATAGCCTTGAATAAGAAAAAATGAATTTTCTCTTCATTTTGTGTGGCCGGCCACAATTGTAACCCCTTTTTAATTAATGTGGCCGGCCACATTAAATGGAAAGGAGGCTTGTAACCTCCATGATGTGGCACACACATGTGTTAGACATGATGATGTGGCATATCATCATTGGCCACTCAATGCCAACTCACCAATGAGGTGGCATAAAGTCAAGTCAAACTTGACTCTTCATCTTACTCTCAAGTCAAGTCAAACTTGACTTAATATCTCTCATGGTTGATCTAATCCAACCATTTAATTCAAGCCAATTTAATATAACGAATCTAATTCATTTAATTAAATTGATTCAATGAGTCATAATCTAAATTAGACTCATTGAACACATGAATTAACTTGAGTCCAACTCAATTAGCCCAATTAGGATTACTCTTAATCCAATTTGATTCATCACATGAACCTAATCCTCTTGGTTCATCATATGAACCTAATCTCCATCTAATTATCCTTAGTGTGTGACCCTATAGGTTCTTGTAACGTTGGCAATGCCCCTAAACCCATTTAGGAGCATAAGTAATGAGCGGTATCTAGCAACACATCATTACTACCCAAGTTACAAGAATGTTGAGATCCAACATCACCTTGTGACTACTAATTGTGACTCCTCACAATATATGACAAGTGTCCTTCTATCCAAGACATCTAGATTGATCAATGTGAGGCATAGACCATGTCATCCTCTGATCAAACTAAATCTTGAACTTCAAGTAGACTCACTAAATCAAATGAGCTCAACATCTCATATTAACTCATTTGGGTATGGCCATGCACTTCGTGGTCTCACTCTATCAAGAATATCGATGTCACTCCCTTCATATAGGAGGGATAGACCCATCTACATCACTCACATCCCTCTGTATAATTCGTTACATACCCAGTAATTTCCTTTATAGTCCACCCAGTTACGGGTGACATTTGACGAAACCAAAGTACATATCTCCTTATATAGGGATCCATGGTGACTTCAGGTCCAAGGACTAGTAGCCATACTAATAGCCACATGAGAAAGTATATGACAATCATATAACGATCCATGATACTTTCTCATGGCGGGTCATTCAGTATACATTCTCCAATGCATACCCATGTGTCAACTTGATATCTCTATATCCATGACTTGTGAGATCAAGTCATCGAGTTGACCTACATGCTAGTCTTATTGCATTAACATTGTCCCTGAATGTTAATACTCGACTAGGAATGATTAAGAGTAGTGTTCCCTATATCATCTCACTATCGGTTCAACTAACCGATTGATATAGGTGAGAACCGTCTACTCAAGGACGCCATTATACTTAGTTTATTTGGCACCAATACAAGTAAGTATAATAATCAAAACACATGCCTTTATTTATATGAATATGATACAATAAGTCCATAATACAATCATCGAATGATTGGCTCTAGGGCTCTAACTAACACAGCTGACCAAACATATACTACGACACTTCCATCTCATTCGAGAGATTATCGATAGAGGAGATGTGAAGATTTGTAGAGTACCTACAGAGGCTAACATCGCAAATCCCTTGACCAAGGCTTTGGCACAGAGAAAGCATGATGGTCACACTAGGTCATTAGGCCTTAGATCCTACACTGATTGGCATTAGTGCTAGTGGGAGATTGTTAGTTAGAGCCCTAGAGCCAATCATTTGATGATTGTTGTATGGACTCATTGTATTATATTCATATATATAAAGGCATTTAGTTTTTTGGTTATTATGCTTACTTGTATTGGTGCCAAATAAACTAAGTATAATAGCGTCCTTGAGTAGAAGGTTCTTACCTATATCAATCGATTGGTTGAATCGATAGTGAGATGATATAGGGAACACTACTCTTAATCATTCCTAGTCGAGTAACATTCAGGGACAATGTTAATGTAATAAGACTAGCATTTAGGTCAACTCGATGACTTGATCTCACAAGTCATGGATATAGAGATATCAAGTTGACACATGGGTATGCATTGGAGAATGTATACTAAATGACCTGCCATGAGAAAGTATCATGGATCGTTATATGAGTGTCATATACTTTCTCATGTGGCTACTAGTCCTCGGACCTGAAGTCACCATGGATCATAAGGAGTTACGTGCTGGCCGTCAAACATCACCGAATCGGGTGGACTATAAGCGACATCGGGTATGTAACGCAGAGGGATGTGATGATGGATCTATCCTCCTATGACGGGAGCGACATTGATATTCTTGATAGAGTGAGACCACGAAGTGCATGACCATGGCCAAATGAGTCAATATGAGATATTGAGCTCATTTGATTGAGTGAGTCTACTTGGAGTTCAAGATTTAGATTGATTAGAGGATGATACGGTCTATGTCTCACATTGATCAATCTAGATGTCTAGGATAGAAGGACAATGTCATATATTTTGAGGAGTTACAATTAGTAGTCACAAGGTGATGTTGGATCTCAACATTCTTATAACTTGGGTAGTAATGATGTGTTGCTAGATACCGCTCATTACTTATGCTTCTAAATGGGTTTAGAAGCATTGCCAACGTTATAAGAACCTATAGGGTCACACACAAAGGACAATTTGATGGAGATTAGGTTCATATGATGAATCAAGAGGATTAGATTCATGTGATCACTACAACAAAAACATTAAAAGACAACGGTTAAAAACCGTTGTCATAGGCCCTTTAAACCCGTTGTAACTGACACTGTTGTTAAATGTGCGGTAAAAGACAACGGTTTAAAACCGTTGTATTTGACCACATTAGACAACAGTCATGCAACGGATTTAAAGTGTTGTCTTTTAATACCAAAGACAACAGTTCTGCAACAGTATAAAACCGTTGTAATTGCCAGTTTTGCAAAAATTTGATCGCAGATATGCTTTTGACAACAAATACACTGTTGTCTTTCTTCAAAATTTAGTTTAAAATCATTGTCTTTGAATACTTTTCACAACGGTTAAAAAATCGTTGTCTATGTTGATTAGAAAATGCATCGCGAATAGATAAAACATTATAATTCTTTTGCACACAAACTGGTACAACATATATACATTCACAAAAACTGTTTTCAACATATATACATTCAATTGTCTTTTATACATCTTGTCTCAATTAAAAACTGGTACAACATATATGTACATTCACTTAAATTTATAAACTTCTACAATTACTACAAGCTATCCAAACATGACCACAAGTAGTTTATCAGACCATAACCACAAAAGATAAGACCATAAAATTAAGTTTATCAGACCACAACAATCTTCACGTACTGGTCCGTTTTCTGCATACAGAATTTCATAGACTTAGCTTGCAAACCCAGCTTTGTCCCTTTTCTGAAAATAAAATAGTTAAAGCCATAGAAAAAAGTATAAACATGCATGTATAAACTGATAATCATTGCAAACTGATAATTGAAACGAATAAATCTAATAAACCACTACAAACTAAATTGATAATTGAAACAAACAAGCTCCAAAAGTAGAAAACTTATCAACATGTATAAATAATTATAAACTTCTTGCAGATTTGCATCTTTTGTACAGTAGAAACCAAATTGTGAAGTACGTACATAAATCTGGACCTTCTGAAATGTTTAAGTAAAAGAATGGCCAAATAAGCACGAGAAACGTTGCCGCTTCACATTTTCATGAGTAGTCAAGCAAGTGAGCATGAAAAAAGTTGATGAATATATAAACTTGACATTATATCTTAAACCATGTATTATGTGAATGCAGCTAGATCGAATAGCTAACAGCAGCAACAGAAAGAAGGAATCATAGAGGAAGTCATGTACCTTATGTCTCAACATTACAGCAGCAACACTCTAGTAAGATCTCAAAGCTTGAGGATGTGCAGTTTGCATAAAAACCACAAAGCAGTATACTGAGCAACTACCTTTTTCATCAGTATTTAAGTCGCATGCACCCTTTCTGACCATTGCTTTAAGTTTCTGTATGCGTTCAACATTTGAAGAATTTTTTTCAATCAATATATAAGAATTGGCAACCACTGTTATAGGCTTGCATATAGCAAAATGAATAAAGCTCAATGGAGTGAATAGCTTCATGTAGCTGAAACCAAAAAATTGGGACAAGCATAGCTTAATGGAGATGATGTAAGAATTGGCAACAAGTTAATTCCAATAAACTGACTAGTCCTGCCCCAACATGATCACGAATGAAAGTTGCATCGATGTATCGCTCTTCCTCTATAGCTCTCTGTGGCAACAAGAGTGCTTAGAATATAAATTAAATACAATAAGTGTATAAGACAAGTTTCATACATTCATAATAGTCAATGCTGCTCCAACAATATCCTTTTTGTAGCACCAGTTATGGCCAACTTCAGCGTTGCAACTTCTCCATAATCCTCTCTTAAAATAGCCTCATTCAATTGTGACTGAAATAAGGCCATCACATAACATGAAACTATCAGCAAAACAAAAGCCACAGTAGTATGAACAAAATTGTACACTAGAACATAATAAACTTGACTCTAACAAGAGGAAATCAAGTTTGGTATATTTAGTTAAGCTTCAACTTCTAATTTAGTGGTGTTGTTTGTGCTACTCTCTTTGGGCATAACAAGCCAGAGTGACCATGGTCAAAAACTTTGAACAAGACTGATTTTACCAGCTAGTTGATGGCCTATACCATGTGAATCATTTTCATATAACCTTTACAAACCTATAATAAGATCTGAACTAACATTGGCATAAACCAAATTGTGCTAACTATACCAATTTTATGGATCAGTATAACTGTTAGAACCAGCTGATATCATTTCAACTCGTCACAAGTGAAAATATTCGTGACCTATACCATATGTTGCTTTCGTTTTTAAATATCGTTGTTTTAAAAATGCACATGAATACTCATTTTCATTAGATTAGGAGTCTCCAATATGGAAGCTGAAAAATGCACATATGAAAATATTCACCCTTGTTTTATCTCGTATAACAAACAATAGAGTAGTCTTACGAGGACAAAACCGTCTCAGCATCACCTGTCATGAGGTAAACGAAAGCAACTAAGCAAAACTCAAATTAAAAGTATATGTAAAAAAGTTATTGTAAGACTCAATTTGTTCAGGGGAATATGGTTTGGTTGAAGCAGCAATTCGCCAGCTCCTACTCTGCAAGCAAGTACGTGCTGAATTCAAGAGTAAAGCCAACAAGTAGGAAATTAATGGGTAATTATGAAGAATATTTTACCATTTTTTACTAGCTATTAGCTAAGCCACAATCACTACAGCTGTTCTGGTTATAGAACTTGTTGGCTGATGCCTTCATGTATTCGTCAGTTAAATTTATATCAAAGTTCATAAATTTGAACCATAATGATGAAAAAGATGCACTTAAGGAGGAGACTTAATTTTTTTTGAGACTTACTCAAGTGGGGATTTGAAAACAGAGAAGCATGCACCAATTGCCAAGTAGCATAGCAAGGGAACAAGCCCCTTTAAGTAATGTGAAGTTCCATCCTGTAAAAGTACCATTAGTTGAGTCTTGCAGGAAGAATTTTGGTTGAATCCTAGCATTTCAAAATAACTGAAAAACAACAACAGAAGTTAGTGTAACTAACAAGCATACCCCAATGAGTTACCTGTAACGTGAATGCTATTACTAGTATTGACATGATCAATGAGCCAGTTTCTAACAGATTAAGATCAAGATCCATCTTGATTCCCATTATCCAAGCCACCATAACACATAATGGAACCTTAAAAGGGCAAATTAGTACATTGTTAGCTATTCTTTAACATATACACAACATTTCATTTCAAAGCTACATCAAATTAAATCCTTACAACAAACATGGAGATCTGGGTTGCTGAACCAAGGGAAACACCAAGAGTAATATCCTGTGTGAGTTCAACAAGAAAAAATAATTATCACCATGAGAACAATATTCGTGTTTGACATTTGTTTTCCTTTATTCTTTGATTTGGGTGGATAAGCTAATTCATACGAGCAATGCAAATGTAAGTAATAGAAATGCATTTAGCAGCATCACAAATATGGAAACAATTTGATATGAAATATTATGTTTTAAGAAATTTATACTGACATATTTGCCTTGTGTTGCTCAACAAGTTATGCACCTTCATGCATCAATATCAGAAACAGTATGATCTCACACATAATGCCCAAATGTTCTTGTGAGTCCAGCTATGTGTATCTATTATGAGAAAATATACAAAGACCAAGTCATTTAAAGTTTAGTGTTCCAAAAGAAATAAACACGTCGAGTTAGTATAATTTAACCGTTAGCAAGCTCATGATAACATGCACATCAACAACAAAAGAGTCATGAATTAGAATTGCGTACAGATTACTAAAACAATTTTATAAGATAAATTGGCTACATATTGTGATTGCTAACATAAAATGCAGATCATTTGTTTGTAAGTGTTGAAGTACTAATCACAACGCAAGCAGCAGGCAATAAGATCCATCGAACCACCAAACACAAGACGGTTAAGTGGACCAAACACAAGACGGTTAAGTGGTTACCCATAAATTGGTTTGATACTCCATGGAGAATGAGCAACAGAAACTAGAAACTGTGATGAAGACGGCGATAACTTCAGTATGTCTTTCATCTGGTAAGAAATTGCAGTCCACACAAAGGATCTGAAACCCTGCCAAAGTATATAAAAATGACGATCGAAATTATGTCTTTTATAGAGAAACAAGATCAATGAAAACTACCAAAAAGGCAGGTACAAGAATGAATCGACAAAGAAGCCTACTCTACAAGGTCGGAAATAAGAGCCAAAGGAAGGGAACCTTAGTGAAGTAGACCAAAGTGACGAGCCAAAGGAAGAAAGCTCCGAAGGAGGCCCGCATCTGCATCACCCAGGAAATCCACATCTCGATTTGCCGTACGGTGCTCAACTAACGCAGCCCTGAAAACTGGGGGGCGAACAAATCAAGAATGCACTCGACGACGAGATGACCGGGAAGATTTGCTCCGGAGATTTGGTTTTCCCCTTGGGGATTGGCTTCGGTTCGTCCCCTCTTCATCCCCCTCACCCAAACTCCTCCACAATGATGACGAGTTCATGTTCGGAGATCTCAACGACAACATCCTCATCAAGAAGCAGGTAAGATGAAACCCTAATGAGTAAGAAGAGGAAAGAGGTGAAGGGAGACATTAACCTGATGACACTTCCACCGGACAAAAGAGAGAGCATCGACCATGCCCTAGACGCAGTCAAGCTAGCAAACAAGGTTCGGCGAGTTCTCGTCATTGGCGCATGTTCCGGTGAACAAACTCATCACCTTCCTCCACCTCCTCTCCACTTAAAAATTTGTGGAGAGGGGTTCGCCGGAGAGGGGTTGAATGAAGATGCTTAGGTTTTCGGCAGCAGGAGCGTGAAGAGATCGTATGGAGAGAGGGAAATAAAAACGGATAAGAAGGGTTCAGGAAGGCTAAGGCGGAAAACACGGCGCCAAAAAATTTTCACAGAGAGGGAAAAACACCGAAAGAATAAAGTAAAAGACAACGGTTTACAAAACTGTTGTCGTATCGCCTAAAAAAGTGCTTAAAGACAACGGTTTTAGATAACCGTTGTAAAATGTGTTGTTGATTTAAAAAAATATTGCTCAACGACAACGGTTTTCACAAAACCGTTGTCTTTTGTATTTTATGGGAGCTCAAAGACAACGGTTTTATCTAAAACCGTTGTCTTTTACCAAATTTACAACAGTTTCTTCTAAAACCGTTGTCTTTGTGGTGTTGTTGTTTAACATTTTTGTTGTAGTGGATGAATCAAATTAGATTAAGAGTAATCCTAATTGAACTAATTGAATTGGACTCAATTTGATTCATGTGTTCAATAAGTCTAATTTAGATTATGACTCATTGAATCAATTTAATTAAATGGATTAGATTCATTATATTAAATTGGCTTGAATCAAATGGTTAGATTAGATCAACCAAGGGAGAGAAGTGGTCAAGTTTGACTTGACTTAAGTAGGAAGATGAAGAGTCAAGTTTTGACTTGACTTTGACTTGACCAATGCCACATCATCAAGGCTACTTCATTTGGTCAAGTTTGACTTGACCAAATGCCACCTCATGGGAGTTACCAAGAGTTGTGACTCTTGATATTCCATGGGAGTTACAAGCCATAAAGTGGCCGACCACTTAAGGATGAAAATTGATTTTTCATTCAAGTGAATTCATTCCATCTTCTTCCTTGCTCTCATTCTCCTCTCCCTCTCCTCCTCCTTGGCCGAACCATCTAAGGTGCTAGCACACCTTTGTTTGGTCTTCTCCACCTAGTTTGTTCATGTGGATACTTCTAGAGGATCGTACACTTGACGATCTGGAGATCCGGCGAACCGTTGGATGAGCGGGATTGCGAAGGGCATCGTATCGAGGGTAATTTCCTTCTCCTTGTAGATCTAGTTTAGAACTAGCATAAGAAACTCGTACTCATAATGTTGTTCGAAAATTTTATCTTCGCACGGATCCGGTGGCTTGGGGTTCGGGGTTTCCGCAACGCAAAAAGACGGTTTTTACGACCCGAAATTCCCAACAATCACAAACACCAAGAATTGTGGAAGGACTCTCATTTCTTGCTCAAGCCCTCCTCTCAAGGGAGGTGACTTTTCTTATTTAGATGTGTGCTGACTTAAGCATTGAAGGAAAAAGTCAACAACCCCAACCCTACACACTGGTGTTGATATTGTAGTAGGTTAGATCAGCAGCTTGGAGGCGTAGCAAGTCGTAGACAGAGTTATAGAGATATAACAGAACCAAAGACTGGAGGATTTATGGAGGTGAACTTGAGGCCTCGAACTAGAAGTTCATAGGATAACTTGGCTACTAAAGATGGGAGCTTTACTAGTGTGAACCTAATTAAGTGTTGTAACCAATAAGGAGGACTGGGAGCAGGATAAGGCAGATTTGGACCACATCAATATTCAAGATTAGCTCCCAATTAGTTTTAGAAATAGATGATTTTCTCTTAATTAGAATATCTAATAAATTAAAGTACATGGCTAGTAAAAGCTGCATATGGGATATTCATCCTATTTAAAATTTGAATCTAGTCTTATTATTATTTTTCTAAATGCTTTACCACGACACTTGCTACCCTTCTTTAGTAGTATATAGTGCAATGTATTATTATTATTATTATTGTTGTTGTTGTTGTTGTTCATTTTAAGATTATTGTTGAAGATAAATAAAAATTATTAAATTTTAATTCAGGATTATCTGGTCCACTGAGATGGGTTAGACTTTGAGTTGGGAAGGCCGAGTTAAGAGGCAGGGCTGTCAAGCTAGGTAGGTAGAGCTATCAGGGAAGGTTGAGTTGCTATATATGATTGAGCTGCTAGAGAAGATAGAGCTACTTAAGAAGGCCAAGTTGCCAAGGAAGACTAGTTTCTTAAAAAAGTTGAGCTACAAAGTTGACTGAGTTGTTGAGTGTAGCAAAGTGCTTGAGTGGTTGAATGTCGAGACGCTGACAGGGTGGCCAAGTTGTCGAGTTGGAAGGCATAGGGGGGTATCTTGCGGGAGGATGATAAAAGCTAGATAAGGACTTACTGAGCAAGAGATTGAACTACTAAGCTGAGAGGTTGGACAGGATGTTATTGAATGAGAAGTCGAGAAGAATTGCCTAATAAGGAGGCTAGGTGGGAAGCTATTGAACAGGAGGCCGAGAAGGGAGATACCAAATTACCAAGCCAAAAGGCCGGTTATGGAGGTGTCGAGCAAGAAGGCATGGCAGCTGAGCAATCTAGATTGCTAGGTAAGGAGCATGTCTGTCGAGTTGGGAGGCAAGGCTTCCAAGTTGGGAGGAGTGGTGAGCACTACTGAGGCCTGTGTTAGACATGATTTTCTTAAAGCAGATTCATCCCCTCTTTGGCAGTGTTGAGGCTAACACAAATGCCTATTTTCTAAGATACAACGACTCAACTACATTAGCAATCAAGCACTAGCTATTTATGGTGAATTGATTTGTACCCAAATTCTATCACTGGGAAAACAAAGAGCTACCAAGTAGGGCTTCCTGACAGAGAGGTGGAGAACTGTTAGTGTCAACCTTAAGAGCCAATCATGAAATGATTGATATGAGACTATTGTATCATATTTTAATAAATAAATAATATTATATATTTATTATATTTACTTTAAATATGTATAAATTTGGATAAATATAATAATATCATAGAGTGCTTGGTTATGTTATATAGTATATCAATTAGTTGAATTGATTGTGAGAGACTATAGATATATAGAATGCTACTCTTAATTATTCCTAGTCATTTATTAATATACAAGAATAATATTAATGTATTGAGACTAACATGTAGGTTAACTAATGACATAATCTCACAAGTCATGGATATAAGATATCAAATTAACACATGAGTATATATTAAAGAATATGTACTAAATTGACCCATCATACGAATATTTTATGAAATTATTATATGAGTATCATAAACATTTTCATATTGACTATTAGTATAAATAGTCCTTTGACTTAAAGTTACTACAGTTCTCTACATAAGGAATTGTGTACTTTAATATCTACAAACATCACCTGAAAGAAGGTTGATTATAAAGTCATTTATTGGGAATACATTGAATTATACGGAGGGATGTGAGTGATAAAGATAGAATTTTTCCCTTCTATATAACAGAAATGATGTATGTGGTCTCTTTGATTAAGTAAGATGGCTAAAATACATGACCAAACTCAAATAATTTAATATAAGATATTGAGATTATTTAGTTAAGTATATATATTTAGAGATCAAGAAACACATAGATTGATGAGAGGATGACATGATCAATACCTCATAAATCAATCTAGATATCCTAGATAAAAAGATTAAGTTATAGAATAAAATAGTCGTAGATAGGTTAGGCTGGATTTATAACATTCTCATCACTTGGATAGCCATGATGCATTACTAGATGTCACTCATTGCTTGTGTTGGTGTAGGGAGCACCATAATTGAACCTATGTTTTGATGTTATCAAAAGTTCAAAGTTAAGTCTTATTGTTATATGATGAATTGATCAAGTGTGTAGGATACTCAACTTAGAAAGTCTTAATAGTTTAGCTGGACCCAATACTAAGCAAGGAAAGTCTCAACAAATCATGAAACTAGGAAGGAAGTCTAGATGTGTCAAGTGGACCTGACATCTGGCAGGTGGACTCGATAGGTCTAGAGGACTTGATACCAAGTCAAGTGGAAACCTTGGCAGGATGATTTGATGCTCAATGGTTAAAGTCTAAACAAGTCTAGAGGACTCAATGTTTGGCAAGTAAGTTGAGGTAAGCTCCTAGAGGGAGTGTGGTGAGGTTGTATCTTAGTAGGGACAAACTTTAGGTGCAAATCTAATTGAAGAAACCATCAGGGGTTTCTAAGTTGAGATCAAGACAGTCCTTACTATCTTAATCATGCATTTGTACATATCTTGTCTTGTAGGTTTAAGTTTTAGCTTTGTTTTGTAGGATAAATATTATTTTTTGTACTAATATTATTTTACAGGAAGTGAACCTTAAATGGTTCCATCAATGGGAAAGGTTGTTCAGTCAATGGAACCTTGGAAAATCAGAATAGTGAGATTTGATCTAGAGCATAGATGGAATTATGGTTCTATCGACGGATTAAAGTGATAAGTTGATGGATCAGTGGGTTTCTAAGATTAAATCAAGATTTGAATTAGAGTATAGAAGGTAGAAAGATGTTCAGTCAATGAAAAGACCTTTTCCCATCGACGAAACAACATAATTTCTATGATTGGATGGATTAGATCATAGGAAACAATGAAGGAATAAAGGATTAGTCGACGAATAGTCTTATCAGTTGACAGATAGGTTTAGTCGATGAAACCTTTTATCAGTCAATGGAACATGACATATAAAAGAAGCCCCTGAGCTCCGAGCCAAATATAACTTTTATCTCTAATCTATTCTACTCCTGCTACGACTATTCATGCAAGCATCAATAATTTTTCTCGGAGAAGTTGTCCAACAACTTCACTTCAATTTCTATTAAGTGTTATTGGTAACTTGTTTTTCTCTTGCACTTATTCTTTGAAGATAGTAGGATTGTTATTATTACTACAAGAAAATCTGCAATCAACAATAGTTAAAAGACAATGGTTTTGAGTGAAAACCATTGTTTTAGAGCCTTTAACAATGATTTTAACAAAAATCATTGTCCTTTTTGTTTTTTTTAAACAAAGATAATGGTTTTTGAAAAACCATTGTCTTTTAGTGTTATTTGGAGGGGCTACAACAACGAATTTTTAAAACCATTGTATTTAACTGTTGTTACAAGGGCTTGACAATGATTTTTATGACTATTGTCTTTTTTTTTTTACTTTTTTGGATTTCAAGACAGTAGATATTTTGGTTAAAATATTAATTTCCTTAAACCTAAATATTTCACAAATTCTTTATCACAAAAAAACCCTCCCTTGTTTCATTAAAGACCTGCCTCCTTCATCAAAGACTCACCTCAATTACTCCCAACGCTTCTTTGGCTACTCAATGGTGAGGCGTTTGACTCCCGCAACTCGATGGTGAGGAGTTCAACCCTTAACCGTGACTCCTCTCATGTTCTTCTGTTTAGCCCTAGCGTTGACGAGACTCCTCTCATGGCCAGACTGATCTACATTCAACTTCCTTCGCTTAGCCCTGATAGCGCTCCTCACCGTGGCGTACTCTGCTCCTCTAACTCTAAGCCCCTCACCTCTCCTCTCCCTTGCCATCGCTGCTTGTCGTCTCCACCAAGGAAGCGATTATTCACCTCCTGCGAACTCCACTGCTAGAAGATGTATGTTCCAGGTACCTCTGGATAAATTGATTTTTCACAAGATTAGTAATAATTCTGACTCAATATAACCCAGTTAGCCTTTTATATAATTTCTAAATCAACAAATTTCAATAAAGTTTCTATGTTCAACTCTAATCCTGCATCCATCTGAAGAGTATATGGAATGTTCATAAATAGGAATGTCTTTCATTTAAGTAGCTACTCTTGTAGAAATACAAATGTTTTTTTAACATTAATGAAGCATGTAAATCTTAATGAAGCAGCATATATTTTAGGAATTAATCCTTTCGATCTTTTAAGTGTAAAATAACTTATTTAATTTTCTCTATATTTTTCTAACTTCTACTTGATTACTTTTGCAATAATTCTGCTACTACCAGCACTCTAGTGGCTTAGAAAGTCTGCTCTTGAGAAATTCTAAAATCATTGATAGTCAATTAATTTCTTTTTAAAGGATTGATGATTTGAACAAGCTAAGTTTATGAATGGAAATAAGTTTTTTCAAGATGAATTGGAAAACATGAAATTGATGATACAAAGTAATATTTACAAGTATCTAAGTATTTTTCTAGAAGGATGAGAACACTTTGAAGAGGAGGCTTTGGCTAGGATTGGAAGGACTATATCTAACGAAGAACATTCTACTGAAGGTACCATGGATTTTTATATTTTAGATTTTCTTTGGTAAATTATGTCTTCAAAATGCTTGCATTTTTAACTCATTATACATTCCTTCAAACAATATGTACTCCTCAAGTTCACATTGATGTTTAAGATTATGTTGGACTTGTTCCTTGTTACTCTCTGATTGGTTGAGGTGTGATGTGCATTTTTATTATTAATAATTATTATTTATGGATGTAAATGTTTGCTTTACATTATATTTCTTTTGATACTTTTGAATCATAGCTAGTTGACTGTAACAATCATCTAGTTCCTTGTTTTAGGACATTTCTAGTTGAGCTTACTGATTATGGATGCCTCATATTATTGCCATCTCTAGTTGTTGCTTCAGTTGTCTTTGTTTTTAGATACACCATTAATGCAAAATGCCATCCTTGGGTAGGATAACTACTTGAGATAGATCTATGTTATAACTATATTGTGTCAAGAACTAAACTCTCTTTAATTTGTAGAGCAAAAAACTTACTGAGTGCACTAGCTATAATGGACTATACCTGAAGGATTGCATCTAACCTCAAGGGTGTGACTGGCAAGTACTTTGACTATTACAATGAGGAAGATATGAGTAACCATGCCAAGTATGAAGAACTAGCAAGAAAGATTTGAGATTTAAGTGAGAAGATGGTTAAAGCCAATGAGCAATGAACATTCAAGGCAAGAGAGTAAGTAGCATCTACCAAGATCTTTTAATTTTTTGCAATAAGATGTAGTCGAGACGCGTAGTTTTGAGTGTCTTCTAATTAAAATTTCTTTATGTGCGAGTAATTATGTTTGTTATAGAAGTGTAAGGATGATAATTTGTATACTTATATTGGTTGTTTATTTAAGAATATGTTGTTGATTGAAGTAGATTTGATTTTCATTCATCTTGAATTTGTCTATGGTATTAAAAGACAATAGTTTAAAATCATTGCAGAACTATTATTTATCACATTTAAAGGATAATGGTTTTTAAAGGTTGTGAAACTATTGTTGTTGGTATTAAAAGATAGCGGTTTAAAAACCATTGTCATTGAGGGCACCTTTAACAACACCATCAATTACAATGGTTTTGGAGTGTCAATGACAATAGATTTTATTTGTTGTCTTTTAATTTTTTTTAGTAGTGATATATATCATCATATCATACTTGTATTATTTTTGTTCTTTAGAAGAATTATATTAGAATTGTCCAACAAAAGCAGCTAAGGATCATAGGTCTAGGAGTAGTAGTCACTAGACTATGAATCAAGTATAAATAATTGTGTCTCTTGAGTTTTGTTTTCTTTTTATTCCGCTGCAAACTTAACTTTGATTTGATTTGACTAATAATGAAAAAGAACATATTTTAATGGAATGAGATTCACCACTCTCTCTCATCTTTCATGATCCAACAACTTGTGTCTTTAAAATGTGATTTTAGAGTCACTGTCAACATTATAAGAACTTATTGGGTCACACACAGAGAGCGTATCAATTTTGGAATTTATTTTATTTTAGTATGACTAAAATAAAATTGACCTAAATTTTAAATCCAAAATTAGTTTTAGATCTAAAACTTGTTAGATTAATGGGTTAATCTAATAAGATCTTATTGTAGTACTGGATTAATCTAATTGGTTTAATGGTTAATCCAATATCATTTAGATTTTTCAAACAAGCCCAAACAAATGAAGCCCATGTTATTAGATAATATCTTATTAGATATGACTTGGCCATGTTTTACAAGTTTTATTAGATAAGACTTGTTGATTATGTAGGTTAAGAACACATCTTATCTAATAAGATTATGATAATCCTAAAAGTTAGGGTTTTATCTCAATTTATATATTTGTATGATAGCACTACATGTATGACAACGTGGGACTTCAATTATGCTTGTGTGATGGGCGGCGCCTATTGATACCATAAAGATGTGAACATATTGATTACGTTAGATCCACTTCACCCTCCAAATTCATAAAGGTTTTATGTATCAAGAAGTATCTTTCCACACCAACGATATAATTAGAATTCACATGGTTCTCTGGTGGATTTCTTTTTCCACTGTGTTTCTTATTTAATTTTCACATCGAACCCAATAAGAATGTGGGCAAAGCAGTTGGATTTGTAGTGTCTGAAACCATTTATTTAATTAAGGGGATTTATTAGATTAATTGTAATTTAATTAGAATTCAGAACTTATTTAATTAACAGGATTTATTTGATTATTTTAGATTTAATATTTAAAAATGAGGATTTTAACATATTCTAGCATACATCACATGCACATAAACATCATAGTAAATAAAAGCAATAAATTTAGAAATTAATTTTCCAACTATTATGGTCTTTTCTATCACTGTCTTTAGTATGCTCCAACCCTAGCTACTGCCATCTTTAGCCACCGCCATCGGGTCGAGTTGTCGCATCTATCTTGCTTCCTATTCTGATGCGCCTCTAGTCCTCCAATAGCACCACGCCTTGCAAAGATACGATCTGCGACAAATATAGAATTTTACATATATCGATCCTATATTCCATAAAGGAATGTACATGTATTCTAGATCGAACAAAAATAAAATTCTAAAAATAATACAGCTCTTGCTGTATTTGATACATACAATCATGCACACAAAATAATGCCCTTGACATGTCCAAGGGTCCAATCACACACAATATCTAAATGTCATAATAGTTGGAGCCTGCAACCACAAAGTTAGCACATCCTACTATTATCCTGCCTAAATTATGTATAGCATGTGCATAATTAATTTGAAAACCAAAACACACAGAGGCAAACCCTAGCTCTGATACCAATTGTTGGTTGGTCCTAGGAAGATCGTACCGGTTCCACTGTACAAAAATTTTGTACAAGTATCGAACCTTTCCTAAACAACCTATTATGTTCTTTAGAAGTTAAATTAGGAATCGCAGACGGAACTTAACATCATTGATTCCAAATTTAACTTATCTGTTCTTGATGGTTTAGATTTGGATTGCAAGCGGAACTTAACACTATTGATCCAAATCCACCTATGTTATTAATTCCATTAAATATTAATTTTTAAAATTGGCTTCCAGGACTGCATGGCAAGGCACATGGCCTTCTTGGATATGGGAGCAACCACCACCGCCTAGACAAAGCCTTTTAAGGAAAGTTAATATTTAATTTCCTTAAATAACTCTAGGTTTAACCAAAAAGAACAATCGAATCACAAATTCAAAAAACAAAGAAAAAACAAACTCAAAAAATAAATTCGATAAACTAGATCTAATGCTTCTTGTGTTTGGAATTCATACAAAGGAAAATAACTAGTATGATGCGGAAGAAAATTACTAGTTATACCTTCTCTTTGTATGTTAATGACCTCGAGATCTTCTGCCATATTCCTTACCTACCTTGGACATCGTGTGGGTGACGATCCTCCAAGATGAACACCACCCAAAGAGCTTTCTTCTTCCTCCTCTAATATTCGGTCACCACCACCACCAAGGGAAAGAGAGCAAGGGAAAGGAGAGGGAGAGAGGGGCCGACCACACCAAGATCTCCAAGTAAGAGAATAAGAATTGTTGTATCATGAGGCCTCCTCTCCCCCTTCTTTTATATTACTTGCCCAAGGTAAATAAGGAAAGACTTTTTACAAAAATTAAAATCTTCCTCTAGTTTTTCCTTTTCCCTTTTTATTTTTCCTTTTCTTTCCTTTTGATTGAATTAATCACCAATCATTGATTGAGTTTAATCCTATTGGTCGGCCCCTTGCTTGGGCACCAAGCAAGGTGGCCAGCCACCTCATCAAAGAAAAAAAGGAATAATAATTTTTTTATAAAATTTTATAAGCCCTTATAAAATTTTACAAGCTCTCTTCTAATTTCCTAAAGTAGGAGTTAAAAAAGGAAAGTTTTAAAAAATTAAAATCGTGTTTTAAAATTTAAAACTTCTTTTATAAAATTTCCTTTTTTAACATGGTGATAGAAAATTTAAATTTTAAAACTTCTCTTCCTTTTTTTTCCTTAAACCACGAGGATGGTTAAAAAGGAAAGTTTTAAAACTTTTAAACTTTCTTTTAAAACATGTGGCCTAATTCAAATAAGGAAAGTTTTATATTTTAAAATCTCTCTTTTAAAACTTGTAGATTTCTACAAAGAGAAGATTTTAAAAATTCAAAGCACCCCTCCTTGTTTGAATTATTGTGGCCGACCCCTACATGCTTGGGCACCAAGCAAAGGGCCGACCCTTTAAGAGGAGATGGTGGTCGGCCATTGCTTGGTCACCAAGCAATGGACCGGCCCCCTTCTTGGACACCAAGATGGGCATTTCTTTGGATGGACTTGAGGCTTTAATGAGGCTACGACAGGGACCTAGAGGAGAAATTGGTTTTGACCTTCCGATGAGCTTGAATATCCTGTGTTCGCCCTGAACACACAACTCAAGTTCATCGATAACAACTCATTCCACTAGAGAGTTATTATCGCACTACCGCACCAATCCCAAATTACATTATGAGCTCCTTCTTATTATGAGTGTGTTAGTCTCCCTGTGTTTAAGATAACGAATGTCCACTAATTAAGTAAATTACTGACAACTCACTTAATTAATATCTAGCTCCAAGAGTAGTATCACTCAACTTCATTGTCATGTCAGACTAAGTCCACTTGCAGGGTTTAACATGACAATCCTTATGAGCTCCTCTTGGGGACATTCTCAACCTAGATAACTAGGACACAGATTCCTTCTATAAATAATAACACACACTATAAGTAATATCATTTCCCAACATATCGGGCCTATTAATTTATCGAGCTAAATCTCACCCTTTGATAAGTTAAAAAAATAAATACTAAATATATGTGCTTCTTTTTATATTAGGATTAAGAGCACACACTTCCATAATAACTAAGGTCTAGTTCTTTTATTTAGTCAGTACAAAAAGAACTTACCTAAAATGGTCCTACTCAATACACTTAGAGTGTACCAGTGTAATTTATTAGTCAAGATAAACTAATACTTAATTACACTACGACTATTATAATGGTTTGTTCCTTTCCATCTTAGTCGCGAGCAACTGTTTATAATTTATAAAGAACTGACAACATGATCTTTTGAGTGTGACACCACACACCATGTTATCTACTATATAAATTAATTGAACAATTACATTTAATAAATAAATGTAGATATTGACCAATGTGATATTTTTATTTCAAAAATAAATGTTTACAAAAGCTAGACTTTTAGTATACACTCTAACAGACCGAATACCTAGTGTTTGGAAGTCTAAGTGGATCATAATTGACCGGATACTTAGCACTAGGAGAAAAGTTCAAGTGAGTCAAAGAATTGACTGGACACTTGGTAATGAAGTCCTAGCAGGTCAAGGTTGACCAGATGCTCAGCACGGGCAAGTCCCAATAGGTTTGACCAGATGTTGGGTATGGGAACACTAGATTTGAGTTAATCTAGTTAGGGTTGGTCAATCAATCAGTCGATTGATTGAACCAGAGCTCAATCACTCAACCGATCGATTTGAGGTAATTCACGCAGGAGAGAAGTGTATGCCCCAATCGATCAGCCAATAGATTGGGACACTCCAATCGATCGTTCGATCAATTGGGGCTCAGTTTCTCGCAGTGATATGAGGAAAAACTGGAATCAATTGGTCAATCGATTCTGGGGCTTTCTGCGAAATCACAAAAAGATTCTAGATAGATCAGTTGAATGATCCAGCTACACCCAATCGATTGGTTGATCGATTGGGATATGATTGTTGCACAGGTAGTGAGCTTTAGATAGCTAGGATTGCACTAATCAGATGTGACAATCGATTGGGAGTAGGCCCAATCGATTAGGAGCCCTAGGAGCACAGAGTATAAAGCCATTCGAGAGCTTTCTTCTCTGTAGACTTCTCCTGATCTTCTCCACTGAGCTCACGATTCTTGAAGCATCTTGGGGGCATATGTTACTATATTTCCAAGAGTCAAGAGGCATCTACAAGATACACAAGATCAAACAATAAAGGTTATTCATTGTATTGTTTACATTTATTCCTTGTTTCGAGTTGTATACTTGTGTGAGTTTGTATGAGGTTTCTCCACCTCTGGATTATTTCAAGAAGGAGTGTTTTTCTTAGTGGAGAGTGCTCGTGTGTATGGATCCTTGGATTAGTCACCTCTTCTTGAGGTGGATACCAAATAAATCTACGTGTTAGCATTGGAGAGCTTAACTTCGATTCTATCCACTGCAAACCAACATCTACAAAGCAAGAGAACGAGATATTCACTCCCCCCCTCTAGCTCCTGAAGTGACACAACAAGTGGTATCAGAGCGATGCCTCTCTTCACCAGACTCATCATCGGAAGGGTAACGAGCGAGAGGAAGAAGAATTTGAAGCCCCAATTTCAACAAGACAAAGATTTCAAAGTCTCAACTTCAAGATGGAATTCCGAGATGGACTCAGATTTGACACAAGGGTGCCTCCCCCATTCATAATGACAAGCTTCAATCTTTGGAAGTCAAGGATCAAGAATTTCTTCATGGTGGAGATAAAGCAATGGTTTGCTCTAATGGAAGGTTTTGAAGCTCTAAAAAATGGCAAAGACAAGCTCATCAAGAAAGACAAATGGAGCAAGGAGCAAGTTCAAAGATGTGAGGCCAATGACAAAGTGACCAAGTTATTGGTCAATTTATTGCCTAGTGACATCTTAAGCAAGATAGGGGAATACAAAGATGGCAAGGAGCTTTAGAGCAAGTTGGTGAAGATCCATGAAGAGCCCTCCACTACACCAAGTCAAGAAAAATCCAAAGAGTGCAACTCATTGGATCAACAATAAGAGGACTCCGAGGTTGAGAGGTGCTCAACATTGGAAGAAGAAGAAGTCCAAGAAGTTTCATTCTCAAAGGAGTGCAATGAAAAAGGCAAAAAGGGAGCATACTCTTTGTTTTATATACAAGAGGATGAAGATGGAGAAGCCTCCACCTCAAGGATTGAGGGGGAGCGTGGAGCATCAATGGTGGATCAAGAAGAAGTCTCTTCATCCGGATCAAATGGAGAAAGTGTCATCCCTTCAAGAAAAGGTATAGAGATTTCAATTTGTAAGAATAAAGATCACATTATTTGCTTTAAGTGTAGGGAGAAAGGGCATTACAAGAGTAAGTGCCCTAAGTTGACCAAGAAGAAGAGTCAACCGGCACCGAAGGGCAAGGAGAAGCCCAAAAAGGTTGACACCGTGGTACGCAAAGGCAAGGAACACATCGTATGTTTCTTGTGCAATCAACAAGGATATTATTGAAGTAAATGTCCTAAGGGGAGGAAATCAACCAAGATTAAAGGAAGAAGCACAAGTCAAGCGGGAGCTCTCAAGAGCAAACCCAATGTATCTTTTATTGAACTTATTCCTCTAAATCATGATAAAAAGCATGCTAGTTCTACCTTTTATCATTTCAATACTATTTATCATGAAAATAGGAAGCATGATAGGATTAAGGAAAAATATGTAGCATTTCATGCCAGGACCACCTCACCTAAAGCTAGAAAGGTAAATAACAACTTAGGCAATAACTCTAAGAATTTTAGATACATGCCTAAGAAAAAGAAAAATCAAGGTTTTAATAAAAAATCTATGGTTGAGGAATTATGGAAAGAAAATCAAGTCTTGAGATCAAAGACTTGACAAATTAGAGAGAACTCTTAGGAAAATTACAAATGAAAAACAAGGGTCCAAGAACAAAAACCTAGGTTTAGGAATGCAAAGTCATCCTATGGCCATATAGATTTGGGATACAAACCTAAAATCAAGAAGGATGTTGGATCGAGATCGCGCTAGAGGGAGGGCGTGAATAGCGCTCGTGACTTTCACGCGTTTCGGATTCGTAAAACGTTCGAGTAATAAACGTAGTGGAATCAAAAATGAACAAACACACACAGAAGACCAAGGAATTTACTTGGTTCGGAGCCTATGGCGACTCCTACTCTAAGGCCCACGCTCTTTGAGCATTTACTTTGGGCAACAACTATATCGCGCAAATATTTACACAAGTATTACAACTTAATAACAATTAAAAACTATATTGACAACAAAGGTAGTAGATTCTAAAGCTCCGAGTCGTCGGGGACTTGTAACAACACTTCTGGGCGTCTCTTGGGCAACAAACAATGGTTAGATCACTTGTCAATTGATGTTCTAAGGTTGTTGTTCGAGACCCCTTATAAAGCTTGCTGGAGGCGCCTCAAACCCCTTCCAAGGCGCCTCTATGCTGCTTAGTCAGCCGCGTGGATCAACACTGAAAACTTCTCCTCTGATCCACTTGAAGGCGCCTCCATGCCAGTCCAAGGTGCCTGCAATCTACGGTCCAAGGCGCCTCCAGCTCAGTCCGAGGTGCCTCCAGCTCTACCACGTACAAGCTCTACTCCTTTACACCCGAGGTGCCTCCAAGCTCCATGGAGGCGCCTCGGACACTATTCATCCGAGGCTTAAGGTTGCTCCTTTATACTTGCAAGATACGTTAGTCCAAAAAAATACCCTAGAACACAAAGTTAGCACATAATATCATAAATATAAAGTCTGACAGTCATTGGACTATCCGGTTCTGACTTTGGATTTCTGATCGAAAACCCTAGGTCGAATTGACGGCTACTGTTCTCTCTTCCGAGGAACGCATCCTCACCTACTCCACTCAGGAGAGTATACCTGTTTGCCAGTCCGGTCCTCCAAATTGATTGGACTTTTCTGCCTAGGGTTATCACCCCTTAGGACCTAGGGTTATCGCCCCTAGGGTTTTTCTCCACCTAGGGTTACCACCCCTAGGACCTAAGGTTACCCCCCTTAGGATTTCTCCTCCACCTAGGGTTACCACCCCCTAGGACCTAAGGTTACCCCCCCCTTAGGATTTCTCCTCCACCTAGGGTTACCACCCCCTAGGACCTAGGGTCACCACTCCCTAGGGTTTTTCTTCTGCCTAACCGCAGTTAGGACTTTCCTGCAAACTTTTTTAAGCTCATTAGATAACAATTAAACTTAACTTTGAATCCCTTTTGTCATTATCAAAACTAAGGTTTGATCATCGGATGCTTCCCGCACCAACAATCTCCCCCTTTTTAATTATGGCAATAGAAATTCAAAGTTAAGCAAAAAGATAATAAAGATGTTAAAAGTTTAGCACAAGCATGATAAGCATAAATAAAGCTCCCCCTTAATGGAATCTTACAAAAAAACTCCCCCTTAATAAAAACTCCCCTTAAATCTTAAAAATTTTAAAACTTCAAACTTTCTTTTCTTTAATTTTCTTTGAATTGAATAATGAATTTGAATTTCTCTATACATTTGAATTTCTCTACTCTCCCCCTTTGTCATATATCAAAACAATTTAAGGGAGCATAAGATGATAAATTACCTTAGTTAGTTTAGAGAGTGATTTTTATCTTAGTTTTCAAAAATAGAGTGTTTAACTAAACACTTAGCTTTTAAGGAGAGAATTAAAGTTTAAGAAACATAAAAGTTTTTAAGTAGAGGATTAAACATACTTCGGAAAACACTTAATTTTCTTTGTAAAATTTTTAGCTAAGTGAACTTTGAAAAGTAACTTAGTTTTTAAAGTACTTTGCCAAATTTAATAAGCATTTGAAAGACACTTAGCACAAAAAAAAAATTGGAATTGCTTTAAACGCTAAGTTTGAAATATAGAGACTTAGTCAAAATTTAAAAAAATTGTTTTTTCTTTTTTAGAAATAATTAAAACAAATGCTTAGCTTGAAAAACTTGTAAAATTTTAACTAAGGCCATTTTCATTTTGGAGAATCAAACAAAATAAAACCAAGAAACATATTCCTAAAGTCCAAGCATGAGTAACACTTAAATTCCTTGGCCACGTGTCTAACCATAGTTACTAGCTGATTATCTAGAGGGCAACAACTTTCACTTGGTTAGTCAAGTTAAGCTAGTGATCCAGTTATATTTGACTAAGTCTAGATAACTTAACTTGATTACTGTAATTTTGGTATTTATTTTCCAGACTTACTGTGATGTACAGAAATAAGCATAATGAAGTCTAGACTGTACCCTATGCATCTCACCCCATTCTAAGTTTATCAAACACAAAGAAGTTAAGCCTAGTGTACTTGTGAGATGCTCTGGCTGAAATCTAGGGGAACATAAAAGTTTTTAAGTAGAGGATTAAACATACTTCGAAAAACACTTAAATTTCTTTGTAAAACTTTTAGCTAAGTGAACTTTGAAAAGTAACTTAGTTTTTGAAGTACATTGCCAAATTTAATAAGTATTTGAAAGACACTTAGCATAAAAAAAAAATTGGAATTGCTTTAAACGCTAAGTTTGAAATATAGAGACTTAGTCAAAATTTTAAAAAAAAATGTTTTTTGTTTTTTAGAAATAATTAAAGCAAATTCTTAACTTAAAAAACTTGTAAAATTTTAACTAAGGTCATTTTCATTTTGGAGAATCAAACAAAATAAAACCAAAAAATATATTCCTAAAGTCCAAGCATGAGTAACACTTAAATTCCTTGGCCACATGTCTAACCATAGTTACTAGCTGATTACCTAGAGGGCAACAACTTTCACTTGGTTAGTCAACTTAAGCTAGTGATCCAGTTATATTTGACTAAGTCTGGATAACTTAACTTGATTACTGTAATTTTGGTATTTATTTTCCAGATTTACTATGATGCACAGAAATAAGCATACTGAAGTCTAGACTGTACCCTATGCATCTTACCCCATTCTAAGTTTATCAAACACAAACAAGTTTTGCCTAGTGTGCTTGTGATATGCTCTGGCTGAAATCTAGGGGAACATGATTTCTAGGGATAAATTCCTAGGCTAAGTCTAAAATTTGAAAGTCTAAGAAATTGGGATTTTGAATATATTATTTTACCTAGAATTTGAAAACTAAAGAAGATCAATCAAGTACTAACATAGAGGTACTTTTAAGCAGAAAGTACAACTAATCAAATATCTAAGCAGATAAAGTACTAGTGAGATGTCCAGAACCAGTAGTCAATGCATGGATGTCCAGGACCAATATACAATGCATGAAAGGATAGAGTCACGTAGAAGGATCGTCAATTGGTGGTAGGGGTTGCTCGGGTGCAGGCTGTCCCTGACGAAGAGAAAAAAAGGATGAGGCTATCTCTGCGTGAAGCATGCGAAATTTATCTAGGATAAGCCGTCGTGTCTGTCCGGAGTGAATCTCGAGACGCGTAAGTCGATCCTTGATCGATAAGGAGGTGGATGGCTGTGTCAAGGTTGAGGGCCCTGTCAAAGTGGAGGGTTATCCATGAATATCCTCGGCTGTAAACTCTAACCAGTCCTCTCCCGCGGCTGGTGCAAAGAAGGCAACAAACTCATCGTCTGCCTCGGGCTCTATTCGAGCAGCTGCTGGCTATGGTCTACCTTTCCAAGCTAGGATCCCCTCAGTGGTGACCTCAATGCGGGCTAATTTGAGATTACGCTGCCCTAACACATCATAATGTCCTAATGGGACAACTGTCCCCTGGGTGGTATCAATCCCAAGGGTCGAGAAAATAGATGTCAAGATGTGACAGTAGGGCATGTGGATCTCAAGGGACGTGACTAGACTGGATGCATGAATGATGTTATGGAACATACGTTATCGATGTCTAAGCACTGGCATAATGCATATAGGAAAAAGGAATGTGAAGGTCGCATCTTCGGGACATCCCGAGATGTGATCGGCAAAATACATGCTGTCAGGACTCTATACATAACATAATCCTGAATCCTAAGGGAGAGTGACCTGAACTCAGTCAGGACCTCTGGTCTCTCCTCCCCAAAGAAATACATGTAGCTGGTGTCTAATGTGATGTGGAAATAGGGGTCACCAAATGGAAAATCCCTAGCTGAGTAACACAAAAAGGGACATGCAGATGATCTAAGCTCTAGACTAGTGCAAATCAAAGAAGGGGTAAACTGGATATCCTAGCCACCTACTCTGGAGGAGTAGGTCAGGTCATCAACCTTCTCGAGGTTATTGAAGAACTGAGCATATGTTAGAGTGTATACTAAAAGTCTAGCTTTTATAAACATTTATTTATAAAATAAAAGAATCACATTGGTCAAATGTTTACATTTTATTTGTTAAGTGTAGTTGTTCAATTAATTTATATTGTAGAAAACATGGTGTGTGGTGTCACACACAGAAGATCATGTTATCAGTTCTTTATAAATTATAAACAGTTGCTCACGACTAAGATGGAAAGGAACAAACCATTAGAATAGTCGTAGTGTAATTAAGTATTAGTTTATCTTGACTAATAAATTACACTAGTACACTCTAAGTATATTGAGTAGGACCATTTAGGTAAATTCTTTTTATACTGACTTAATAAAAGAACTAGACCTTAGTTTTTATGGAAGTGTGTGCTCTTAATCCTAATATAATAACAAGCACATATATTTAGTATTTATTTCTTTAACTTATTGAAGGGTGATGTAACACCCCAAATTTCATGATTTAGAGTCCTAAAAGACATTATTAAAATCTAGAAATGCTATAGAAATATTCTAGAGATTTTTAGAAATTTTTAGAGTATTTTTATGAAATTTTTGGAGTTCGTTTGGTATTTTTACCAAGAGGAAGAAGTAGAAAAAAAAGGAAAAAGAATATGTTAAAGTCGGGTTTTGAACCCAAGAGCTCGGACCCAAACCAGATTTTAACGAACTCAGCCAACCAACTGGTCTGCAAATGTTTTGTTAATCATATATGGAGCGATATATATTTAAGTAGTAGTTAGGAGCAGTAAAATAATAGGAAATAAAATGGTTGCAGCTGGGATTCGAACCCAAGAGTTGGGCTTTAAGCAGAACGCAGCCCACCAACAGACCAGCCGAACTTTTCTTAACTAAATATATATCGAAATATATTTAAGTAGTACTAGTTAACAGAAACCTTAGAGTATTAAAAGGAAGAACATAGGGATTAATTACAAAACCTAAATTCTTTCCTCACCCTTCCTCTCCCGACGCGAGCGGCGACTCTTCTCCTCTCTCGCGGCGGAAACGAAGAAGAAACCAGGTTTGGTCTCCGGCGCCGGCGAGCTCTCTCCTCCACGAATCCTTCACCAAGCTGAACTTCTCTCGGCAAGGTCAGCGCGGGCACAAGAAGAAGCCACAAGTTTTCAAGCTTTGAAACCCTAGACCTTCCTCTCCTTCGGTTGTAAGTCCAAGAATCGTCGGTAAGTTGCTACTCACCTGCAGTAAGATAGCTCCGACGTATAATCCTTGATTCTCTCCTTGTTCCTGAAGTTTTGCATGAGTTCCCTTGTTTTCCTTGTTTTCGGACCGTGCTGCACAGATTTGCCTATTTGCTGTTTCCTCGTATTTCTGCGGAAGCATGCCTAAGAATCCTGTACAAAGTTAACATGCTAGGGATTTAGTTTTCTAGTTTTGATTGTTCCTTCCTTGCCTACGGGACATGTTGTATAGAATTGTGGGTGCAAGGGATTTAGTTTTCTTTTCTTGCTTCCGGAATATGCCATGCAGAATTTAGTTGATAAGGATTTAGTAATCTTTCTTTAGTTTTCGAAGCTGCTTTTGTTCCTCCTATTTCCTGGATTCTGTATAGATAGGTGTGGCTTGATTGTTTGATGCAGATTTCAGGTTCTGCCGAAACCATATTTAGGTTGTAGATTTAGGTTTCAGGTTTCAGGTTTCAGATTTTGTTGCAGAAACCATATTTAGTTTAGATTTTGTTCCTTCTTGATTTCAAGATATGTGGTAAAGTTGTTGCTTAAGCTTTCTCCTGTGAATTCTTGCAGAATAGTTGGGAAAGGGTTTTTGTTTTGTTTTAAGTCTTCAGCAAGCTTAATTTGGATGGGTTAAGTGCTATGCATTTTCCAGAATTTGGGTAGTTTAGATTTAGCTTAAATTGATGTGGTTCATGCATATAATTGGACATGCAGTAATTAGTTTAGGTGTTAAGTGTTTGGACTTTGGGATTTTGTTTCCATACTCAGAAAGTTGCTGGGTTGTTTAAGCATAGCATAAGGAGGTTAGGAAATAATGAAGAACAGTTCGGGTTTCTAAACCTTCAGGTTTTCAAGCATGAGTTTCTTTGCTTTCTATGCTTTCGGATTGCATTGTACAGCATTAGAACAGCTAGAGATTATTGAGTAGCATGCATTCTTTGCTCTCTTTCTTTTATCTCTGTTGTAGCAAGATTTAAGGTTTTAATTTCAACAAGTTTTAGATGTAGCATAAGCTTGTATGATATGCAGATAAGTATAGCATGCAGAATTTAGATAAGCTTAGTATGCAGATTTTGTTAAGCTTAGTATGCAGATATTAGATAAGCTTAATATGAAGATTTTAGTTAAGCTTAATATGCAGATTTCTGTTTAAACTGGTATGCAGATTTTGTTTAAGCATTGCAGTGTTAGAAGTTGTTTAAACATTTCAGTTTTGTAAGAAGCATTCTTTAAGAGTTTAAGAAAAATATAAGAAAGATAAAGAAAAGAAAGAAAAAGGCTAAGGCCTTAAGTAGATCCCAAAGTCAAGACTTTAGGGATTTTGGCACACAAGGTGCTTATTAAAATGCCAAGGCATTATATATTAGAAGTATTAAAAGATAACAAGTATTTTACTTTTATCAGTGGCACTGTACTAGACTTTCAGTAGTCCTTGGGCTGGGCTCCCATAGTCGGTCCCTAGGTTTAGATAACCTAGTATACAGGACTCTCAGTAGTCCTTGGGCTGGGCTCCCATAGTCGGTCCCTAGGTTCAGATAACCTAGTATGCAGGACTCTCAGTAGTCCTTGGGCTGGGCTCCCATAGTCGGTCCCTAGGTTTAGATAACCTAGCAAATCCTACTAGATTCGGTATCAGCTATCTCGAGTCTAGTTAGGGATGCGCGCATAGTAAGTACAGTTGTCGGGCCCAAGAAGAAGTTGATTATTATTTTGAAGTATTATAAGTATAAGTTTTTGAACAAGTAAAATGAGTTTTACATAAACATAAAGTATTAAAGATTAAGTTTAGAACAAATGAAATAAGTTTCATATGGTTCTAAAAATCAGTAAGTTTAGTTGTTTATTCTACCATGTTTATCTAGTGGATGAGTAGTTTTCATGTTTACATATTAGATGAGTAGCATGATTAGCTATTAGAATTACATGAGTAGATTCCTTAGCTTTTCTTTGCTATTAGTTTGACATGAGCAGTTATGTTTATGCTTTATTTCTTTTTAGAGCATATAGTTTCTAGTTCTTTTCGTATACATGCACATTCGTGATTTTGTGAGTTAGATAGCGCTTACTAAGAAAATTTTACTTATAGATTGCACTTCCTCTTACTGCAGATAAAGGAAAAGAAAAGATTTAGCAAGGAAGGCGACAAGGTGGCGCGGATGGTGTATGATGCCAGGACTATGGAAGCCTTGGGACTTAGTTTAAGAATTTATTAAGATTGTCATTTATTAAGAATGTATTAGATGAGTCATTTAGTCTTCCGCTGTTAGTTAATTGTATGTTTTTATTTTATTTCCGCTATTCATTACTTGCATGATTTGATTTCATTAAACTACGTTGTGATGTTATTCCTTTTGTGTGTTTGATATGTGTTCCAGCCGCCTGTGGCTGTGTATATTATGTTATGTATGTCAGTTTAAGGTCACCGGTACAGGGGAGACTCTGTCAAAATTTTTTGGTAGGGCTTCTATGTGATTTTAATCATATCGGTTAAGTAGAGTTAGTAGTTAAGTAACGGTCAATCTTAGGTAGTAGTAGTAGTAAGAAGGGTGGTCGTTACAGTTGGTATCAGAGCAGTTCTCATTCTCCAACATCACACATCAGCACCATCTTTGCCGTCTTCAAGTAAGAAAGTATTTAATTTTCTTTTATGCTTTCTTTATTAATTGCAGTATAGAGTATCTGCTTATATGTGCTTAGGAAAGAAGAAAATTCATGTTTTAATTTTCTATGTTTTGATACATATGCTTAGAAAGAATAGAGACAATTTTAGTTTTGTTTCTCTTATATTCATATACATAAGTATGCTTAGAAAGGATAGAGAAGATAACAGGTCTTTCAAGGATCACTAATGGATATGATTCGATATGAATGATAGAGGACCAAGAAGTTAAGAGACTAAGGAACAAAGAGTACCATTAATGAAAGTTATCTAGAATCAGAAGTATGAGGAAGTTATTTAGGAGCATAAGGACAGTATGAGACAGAGAGATCTAGAATTATTCGAAGTTCGAGGACGAACTTTTTATAAGGTAGGAAGGATTGTAACACCCCAAATTTCATGATTTGGAGTCCTAAAAGATATTATTAAAATCTAGAAATGCTATAGAAATATTCTAGAGATTTTTAGGAATTTTTAGAGTATTTTTATGAAATTTTTGGAGTTCGTTTGGTATTTTTACCAAGAGGAAGAAGTAGAAAAAAAAAAGGAAAAAGAATATGTTAAAGTCGGGTTTTGAACCCAAGAGCTCGGACCCGAACCAGATTTTAACGAACTCAGCCAACCAACTGGTCTGCAAATGTTTTGTTAATCATATATGGAGCGATATATATTTAAGTAGTAGTTAGGAGCAGTAAAATAATAGGAAATAAAATGGTTGCAGCTGGGATTCGAACCCAAGAGTTGGGCTTTAAGCAGAACGCAGCCCACCAACAGACCAGCCGAACTTTTCTTAACTAAATATATATCGAAATATATTTAAGTAGTACTAGTTAACAGAAACCTTAGAGTATTAAAAGGAAGAACATAGGGATTAATTACAAAACCTAAATTCTTTCCTCACCCTTCCTCTCCCGACGCGAGCGGCGACTCTTCTCCTCTCTCGCGGCGGAAACGAAGAAGAAACCAGGTTTGGTCTCCGGCGCCGGCGAGCTCTCTCCTCCACGAATCCTTCACCAAGCTGAACTTCTCTCGGCAAGGTCAGCGCGGGCACAAGAAGAAGCCACAAGTTTTCAAGCTTTGAAACCCTAGACCTTCCTCCCCTTCGGTTGTAAGTCCAAGAATCGTCGGTAAGTTGCTACTCACCTGCAGTAAGATAGCTCCGACGTATAATCCTTGATTCTCTCCTTGTTCCTGAAGTTTTGCATGAGTTCCCTTGCTTTCTCTGTTTTCGGATTGTGCTGCACAGATTTGCCTATTTGTTGTTTCCTCTTATTTCTGCGGAAGCATGCCTAAGAATCCTGTACAAAGTTAACATGCTAGGGATTTAGTTTTCTAGTTTTGATTGTTCCTTCCTTGCCTACGGGACATGTTGTATAGAATTGTGGGTGCAAGGGATTTAGTTTTCTTTTCTTGCTTCCGGAATATGCCATACAGAATTTAGTTGACAAGGATTTAGTAATCTTTCCTTAGTTTTCGAAGCTGCTTTTGTTCCTCCTATTTCCTGGATTCTGTATAGATAGGTGTGGCTTGATTGTTTGATGCAGATTTCAGGTTCTGCCGAAACCATATTTAGGTTGCAGATTTAGGTTTCAGGTTTCAGGTTTCAGATTCTGTTGCAGAAACCATATTTAGTTTGGATTTTGTTCCTTCTTGATTTCAAGATATGTGGTAAAGTTGTTGCTTAAGCTTTCTGCTGTGAATTCTTGCAGAATAGTTAGGAAAGGGTTTTTGTTTTGTTTTAAGTCTTCAGCAAGCTTAATTTGGATGGGTTAAGTGCTATGCATTTTCCAGAATTTGGGTAGTTTAGATTTAGCATAAATTGATGTGGTTCATGTATATAATTGTACATGCAGTAATTAGTTTAGGTGTTAAGTGTTTGGACTTTGGGATTTTGTTTCCATACTCAGAAAGTTGCTGGGTTGTTTAAGCATAGCATAAGGAGGTTAGGAAATAATGAAGAACAGTTCGGGTTTCTAAACCTTCAGGTTTTCAAGCACGAGTTTCTTTGCTTTCTATGCTTTCGGATTGCATTGTACAGCATTAGAACAGCTAGAGATTATTGAGTAGCATGCATTCTTTGCTCTCTTTCTTTTATCTCTGTTGTAGCAAGATTTAAGGTTTTAATTTCAACAAGTTTTAGATGTAGCATAAGCTTGTATGATATGCAGATAAGTATAGCATGCAGAATTTAGATAAGCTTAGTATGCAGATTTTGTTAAGCTTAGTATGCAGATATTAGATAAGCTTAATATGAAGATTTTAGTTAAGCTTAATATGCAGATTTCTGTTTAAACTGGTATGCAGATTTTGTTTAAGCATTGCAGTGTTAGAAGTTGTTTAAACATTTCAGTTTTGTAAGAAGCATTCTTTAAGAGTTTAAGAAAAATATAAGAAAGATAAAGAAAATAAAGAAAAAGGGCAAGGCCTTAAGTAGATCCCAAAGTCAAGACTTTAGGGATTTTGGCACACAAGGTGCTTATTAAAATGCCAAGGCATTATATATTAGAAGTATTAAAAGATAACAAGTATTTTACTTTTATCAGTGGCACTGTACTGGACTTTCAGTAGTCCTTGGGCTGGGCTCCCATAGTCGGTCCCTAGGTTTAGATAACCTAGTATGCAGGACTCTCAGTAGTCCTTGGGCTGGGCTCCCATAGTCGGTCCCTAGGTTCAGATAACCTAGTATGCAGGACTCTCAGTAGTCCTTGGGCTGGGCTCCCATAGTCGGTCCCTAGGTTTAGATAACCTAGCAAATCCTACTAGATTCGGTACCAGCTATCTCGGGTCTAGTTAGGGATGCGCGCATAGTAAGTACAGTTGTCGGGCCCAAGAAGAAGTTGATTATTATTTTGAAGTATTATAAGTATAAGTTTTTGAACAAGTAAAACGAGTTTTACATAAACATAAAGTATTAAAGATTAAGTTTAGAACAAATGAAATAAGTTTCATATGGTTCTAAAAATCAGTAAGTTTAGTTCTTTATTCTACCATGTTTATCTAGTGGATGATTAGTTTTCATGTTTACCTATTAGATGAGTAGCATGATTAGCTATTAGAATTACATGAGTAGATTCCTTAGCTTTTCTTTGTTATTAGTTTGACATGAGCAGTTATGTTTATGCTTTATTTCTTTTTAGAGCATATAGTTTCTAGTTCTTTTCGTATACATGCACATTCGTGATTTTGTAAGTTAGATAGCGCTTACTAAGCAAATTTTGCTTATAGATTGCACTTCCTCTTACTGTAGATAAAGGAAAAGAAAAGATTTAGCAAGGAAGGCGACAAGGTGGCGCGGATGGTGTGTGATGCCAGGACTATGGAAGCCTTGGGACTTAGTTTAAGAATTTATTAAGATTTTCATTTATTAAGAATGTATTAGATGAGTCATTTAGTCTTCCGCTGTTAGTTAATTGTATGTTTTTATTTTGTTTCCGCTATTCATTACTTGCATGATTTGATTTCATTAAACTACGTGGTGATGTTATTCCTTTTGTGTGTTTGATATGTGTTCCAGCCGCCTGTGGCTGTGTATATTATGTTATGTATGTCTGTTTAAGGTCACCGGTACAGGGGAGATTCTGTCGAAATTTTTCGGTAGGGCTTCTATGTGATTGTAATCATACCGGTTAAGTAGAGTTAGTAGTTAAGTAACGGTCACTCTTAGGTAGTAGTAGTAGTAAGAAGGGCGGTCGTTACAGGTGAGATTTAGTTCGATAAATCAATAGGCTCGATAAGTTGGGAAATGATATTACTTATAGTGTGTGTTGTTGATTATAGAAGGAATCTGTGTCCTAGTTATCTAGGTTGA
This sequence comes from Zingiber officinale, assembly GCF_018446385.1. Lineage (NCBI taxonomy): Eukaryota > Viridiplantae > Streptophyta > Magnoliopsida > Zingiberales > Zingiberaceae > Zingiber > Zingiber officinale. The sequence continues at coordinate 31,407,650 of NC_055988.1, forward strand.
GAATGTCCCCAAGAGGAACTCATAAGGATTGTCATGTTAAACCCTGCAGGTGGACTTTGTCCAACATGACAATGAAGTTGAGTGGTACTACTCTTGGAGCTAGATATTAATTGAGTTGTCAGTAACTTACTTAATTAGTGGGCATTCGTTATCTTAAACACAGGGAGACTAACACACTCATATATGAAGGAGCCCATAATGTAATTTGGAATTAGTGCGGTAGTACAATAATAACTCTCTAGTGGAATGAGTTATTATTGATGAACTTGAGTTATGTGTTCGGGGCGAACACGGGATACTCAAGCTCATCGGAAGGCCAAAACTAATTTCTCCTCTAGGTCCCTGTCATAGCCTCATTAAAGCCTCAAGTCCACCCATATAAAGCCCTTCTTGGTGTCCAAGAAGAGGCCGACCCATGGCTTGGTGACCAAGTCAAAGGGGTCGGCCAATCTCCTTCACAAAGGGGTCGGCCCTTTGCTTGGTGTCCAAGCAAAGAGGGGTCGGCCATGATATGTCAAATTAGGAGGGGTGTTTTGAATTTTAAAAATCTTCTCTTTTAAAAGAGAGTTTTTAAAATATAAAACTTTCCTTATTTGAATTAGGTCACATGGTTTAAAAAAAAATTTAAAAGTTTTAAAACTTTCCTTTTTTAACCATCCTCATGGTTTTAAGAAAAAAGGAAGAGAAGTTTTAAATTTGAAAATTTTCTAATCATGTTAAAAAAGGAAATTTTAGAAGAGGAGTTTTAAATTTTAAAACTTGGTTTTATTTTTTTTTAAACTTTCCCTTTTAACATTACTTTAGGAAATTAAAAGAGATCTTGTAAAATTTTATAAGAGTTTTTTCTTTGCTTATAAAATTTTACAAAGGTTATTTCTTTCCTTTTTATTGTGGTCAGCCACCCTTGCTTGGTGCCCAAGCAAGGGGCTAGCCAATCAAGACAATCAACCATGTTTGATGATTGAATCAATCAAGAGGAAAGAAAAGGAAAAAATAAAAAGGAAAAAGGAAAAATAAGAGGAAGATTTTAATTTTTGTAAAAAGTCTTCCCTTATTTGCCTTGGTCAAGTAATATAAAAGAAGGGGAGGGGAGGCCTCATGAGATAACAATTCTTATTTTCTTATTGGTGCTCTCTTTTCCTTGGTGGTGGTGGTGGCTGAAACATAGAGAAGGAGGAGAAGCTCTTTGGGTGGTATTCATCTTGGAGGATCGTCACCCACATGATGTCCAAGGCGAGGCGAGGAATACGGCAGAAGATCTAGAGGTCATTAGCATACAAAGAGAAGGTATAACTAGTAATTTTCTTCCACATCATGCTAGTTATTTTTCTTTATATGAATTCCAAACACAAGAGGCAATAGATTCTAGTTTTTTGGATTTGTTATTCGAGTTTGTGTTTTTTGTTTTTTCGAATTTGTGATTCGATTGTTCCTTTTGGTTAAACCAAGAGTTATATAAGGAAATTAAATATTAGCTATCCTTAAAAGGCTTTGTCTAGGAAGTGGTGGTTGCTCCCATATCTAAGAAGGCCTAGTGCCTTGCAATGTTTAACCTGGAAGTCAATTTTGGAAATTAATATTTAATTGAATTTATAACATAGGTTGATTTGGATCAATAGTGTTAAGTTCCGCTTGTGATCCAAGTCTAAACCATTAAGAACAGATAAGTTAAATTTGGAATCAATAATGTTAAGTTCTGTTTGTGATTCCTAATTTAACTTCTAAAGAACACAATAAGTTATTTAGGAAATGTTCGACACTTGTATAAAATTTTTGTACAGTGGAATCGGTACGATCTTCCTAGGACTAAACAACAGCACATAGATCCTGATTTACTACATGACTGTAATAAACCAGTTTACTAAGCTGATAGTGCTCTATCATCTGGACTGTAGGCTGACAAAACTGAGCAAAAAATGACCTACTCAGGTACCTAGGTTTAATAGGGATAAACTTATGTCTGGTGAACTCAATCCTATGTCGCTGTGAGGGGAACCTAGGATCAGTAGAAGGTATGCTAGCGGGAGCAGGATCAATGTTTCGACGTTTCCTATTTTGATTCAAGCAATTCATACAGCAAAGAAATGGACAAAAGTAATATATACGAACAATAGATAAGTTAATATTATACCTAAGAGGCATCCTGAGGTTTTAACGGAGGTACAAGGTAGAAAATCGGGGTTGAAGCCGCCTTGGATCGTCGATTTTCAGCGAGAAAGTGACTTGCAGCGAACTCTCTGTTTGCTGCATATGTTGGCATTGAGGGCGCCTTCAAGCTCTTTGAAGGCGCCTTCGATGTTGCGATTAGGGCGTGTCACGCCCCAGGTAGTCTCTGCCAGAAGAAATTTCGGCAGCATCTCCCCTATACAGGTGACAATATGAATCCAGAATACATATATCCATACATCGACCCACACGGCTGGAACAATACTATATAAATAATAATCAAACCACGCAGTTTATATCAACATTCCACACAGTTTTAATATGAACAATCCACGCAGTTTAATATAAAGAAAAGACAATATAGAAATCATCGCAGATATATGTATAACATCCTACTCCACTACAACAAAGAAAAAGAAATCCATGAAGTAATGAAAATATCCGCAGCAGAAAACAAAAGTAGCAAACCCAAAGGTTCAACATAAAGTCCACAATACAAAACCCACATCACAAGTGTAAAAATGTAGTAACGAAAATAGAGATCGACTACAGAAAATCCTCGCGACAAGGGGGCTAGCGACTGGAATCTCTCCTGACGGCCTCAACCTAAAAAATAGTAATATAATGGTGTGAGTCCAAAGAACTCAGCAGGTAATCCAATAGATATGTACAGCAACATATAACTACTAGCAACAATCCTACGGTACAGTATCCTAACAATACAACATATAGTACAGTCTCCTAACAGTAAACAGGTATGCATAACTGAATAAACTACAGTAACCAACAATAGGCATGTAATACAGTCTACTACAAGAATAATAAGAAATACAATACTGAAATAACCTGTACTCACCTGCGAGGCTTGGGCAAATGACTGTGGACATACACAGATAAAGATAGTCAGAGCAAATAAACATGTATCCTATATGCATGTTAATCATATGCAGCCACCCAAGTGCACCATCTAATATGCAACAATCACAATAAATGCAATCTATGCATATGATACAATATGACATGGTCACCCCTGACGCCAGTCAGCCATCTCACACGCGATGGTGAGACCGAGTGGGTAGGGCTGTGACACCGTGCACTCTGCGGTCACTACCCCTGAAGAGTGACCGAGTGGACAGAATGCTATCGGAGTACACCTATCCTCCTACCTCAAACATAGTGAGGGAGCGCAATGCTCTCATCTCCCGATACGTAATGACGGGGAGGGACCCCGGCGTGCTACCACGCTGTCATCGTACTACCCATGAGCACCCCAGCGGAGCACCACCGAGCAACCTACCATACACACCTTGAGTACTATGCCACTACCCATGCAGTGGTCACGTGTGTAGAGGTCCATGTAACCGGCCGACGAGCTCAACAATAATGGAGTCATCAATTGCCCAGCATGCAAACATGCGATATGGTGCATGCGGCTACAGCATATCATACCTGAACATATCCTCCTCCATATGTGTAGGTGCCAAAAAAGTAAACACATATATAACCATGATATAAGTAGTATAAATCCAAGAACACATATACAACATGTATAGCAACTAATCCAATATAGAGGGAAACACAATAAATACCTCTATCTCTATGAACACAGATAAACATAGCCAGAAAGAAAAGCATGTCAGACTAATGTATAACAGCTAACAGTAGAAGCATGTATCAGGTATCAACTAAACTAAATCCAAGGAAAGTGCTAAACTACCAATCACTAGTAATTATATATAAACTATACATATCATAAGACAATATTGAAAAGATAAGTCAAAGGGTACCCGCCTCAGATAGCAGGTAGTATCACGCCAAATCCAACGTCGAGACACCTGTCTCGAATCAGAGTCCTGTGTCAAACAAACAAACAATATATATATTTTATTTAGCTAAATCCAAATGTGTAACGACCACCCTTCTTACTACTACTACTAGTCTCTAAGAGTGACCGTTACTTATCTACTACTCTACTTAACCGGTTTATTAAAAATCTCTAGGAAAACCCTACCGAAAAATTTCGGCAGAATCTCCCCTGTACCGGTGACCATTTCCCATAATACAAGCATAATATACTCAGCCACAGGCGGCTGGAACATATATCTTCACAACCACGCAGTATAATATCACAAATAAAAGAAGGAAACTACCCTATCAATAGCAAACATCAATATAACCCAACTACAAACGCGGAATAAACTTAAATACAATATTGACTCATAATAGCATTAAAAGGAAACTAAAGAACTCTAAACAGAAATGTCTTAATAATTCCTTAGCAAACTCTTGATCTCCCCATAGTCCAGCCATCACACACCTTCATCACCACCACCTTGTCGCCTTCCATGCTAAATCTTTTCCTTTCCTTTATCTGCAGTAGGAGGAAGTGCAGTCTATAAGCATAAAGCTTAGTGAGCACTATCTACTCACAAAAACTCGATATGCATGTATATAAACAAAAACATGCTAAAACTGAATGCTAACATATAAAACTACTCATGCTCATATATAGCAAAGGAAATCATGCTAACTGAAATACTAAACATGTATAGTTTATCATGCTCATAAACTAATAAAAGAAGCATACTAAACATGCAAAACTACTAAACATGTAAAGATACTAAACATGTAAAACTACTGAACATGTAAAACTACTAAACATGTAAAACTACTAAACATGTAAAGCTAAACATGCTCATAAGAATAAAACTATAACAGCATGCTGAAAACAAATAAAACTAAACATGCTGAATACAAATAGCAAGAAACAAATAAAACTACTACTGCATACTTCAAATAACAAGAAACTAAACTTTCTAATTCTAAACATATTTGAAGCTTGTTTCATTTGTTTCAAAACTTATACTTTAATACTTCAAAATAATAATCAACTTCTCTTGGGCCCGGCATTGTACCACTTTGCGCGCATTCTTAATAAGAATCGAGGTAGCTAATCCCGAAACTACTAAGATACTTCTAGGCCATGTGCCTAGGGGCAACTTGGAGCCCATCCCTTGGATCTTGTGTCCGGTACATGCCCTTTAAAAGTAAAATACTTTCTTTATAACTTCTTTATACTTGCCCTTACTTGGCATTTAAGCAAACACCTTGTGTGCGCTTTTGATCTTAAACTTCTGAAATTGAGATCAAGTTAAAGTCTTGGTCTTTCTTAGCTTATAACTTCTCATATTAGTCCAATAGCAAAAGACTAAAGATAGGAATCATTACTGCTCATGTTCAACTGATACTTTAAAAATGGCAAGGCTGCTCATGCTACTAAATCAACAATAAGTACTAAATCTGAAATGCTACAAGGTGCTGTTCGTACTTGTAAAATGCTCAAGAAATAGATACTGAATTGCTAAAAAGAATCAACTATGCATACTTTAAGCTTAAGCTGTTCATGTTCGTTGAGCATAGGAATCCAAGACTAAAAATGCTAAACATACTAAGGATCATAATATGATTACCCTTTTAGCAGATCTAAACTCAAAGAACAGGCTGAGAAAACTAAGTAGCATGCTAAATTGAAAGGGTTGTTCATGTGTAAGAAATAGTAGAGGAACTAAATCTGCAATGTACAATATATGGCCTAAACATGTTCGGCAGTAGCAAGGAAAAGTCACAACCTGCAATGCTAAACTAATGCAACCCTTTTCATGCTTACTGGAAATAGCAATGAACAAAACTAAAATCTGCATTTGCTTAAAAATGAAACAAAATGATTCTGTTTGTTAAAGCAAGGAAGTCCAAAACTAGAAACTTGAACTCAAAGGAACATCTAACTAAATGTTATTCATACCAACATAATAAGAATCTATTCATGCTTGTTAAACTAGCAAACTTCTAAAACTATCTACTCAAAATAAAGGGTTGTTTAGTGCCTATTAATATGCAAGGAAACTAAATCCGCAAGGCTAATTATAAGGCTGTTCATGCTTACTAAATGCTAGGTTGTTCATCTTCTTTGAATAAGGAAGGTTCTACACATGCATGCTGTTAATAAGAAACTATTCAACACATAATTGCAATTGGACCTCCTTAATCAAACTTAATGGAATTCGGTTTTCATAGAGCCACCAAAATCTCTATAGCAAACTACTACAGTAAAGAAAAAGAATCAAATTCTCGAAACTACTCTTAAGCCTCTACAAGTTTTAACAGGACACCTAGGTTTCCTGTTGTAATGTTACAAACAAAACTCATATAACTTATTCCAAACTATATCTTCATGGAATCACAAAAACCTTTAAACATGTTGAACCGAACTGTAAAGGAGATCCCTCGGCAGAAACATGAACATCCCTTCTCACAGCATACCAAAAAGAAACTCACGGCAGTAACATGAATTTTTGTACAACCCAATCCGAAAGCAAGGAAACAACTTGAAAGTCGGAACAACTCCTACTGCAGGTGAGAAGCAACTCACATCGCTGTTCTTGGACTTACAACCAAAGAAGATGGCTGCTAGGGTTCGGAGAACTCAAGCTTTTCGGCCTCTGCTTCGTGCTTATGGCTTCTCCTCAACGAGAGGATCTCGATGGTGTGAAAATCACGTGGAAACACCCCTTGGCCGGCGCCGGAGACGATGCCCTAGCCTCGTCTCTGGTTTCGCTCGGGAAAAGCCGCCGTCGCGAGAGAGAAGGGGAGAAAATGTTTAGTTTTTGAAAAATCAAAACCTAATTCCCTTTAATATATTAGGGTTAAATCCAAAACTATGCTATAACTCTATTCTTCCCTTATATAGTTATTAAGAATCTTGTAGTTCAGCTGGTTTGGGCTGGTTTTGCTTAAAGCCCAGCTCATGGGTTCGAATCCCAGCCGCGCACTTTTATTCCCCTTTTATTCAAAACGCTCTAACTATAGCTTAAATATATTCCACCTCCTATGTAATTAACAAAGCTTTCGTAGACCGGTTGGTTGGCTGCGCTTTGACTAAGTCAGGGCTCGCGGATTCGAGTCTCGGCTGCCACTATTTTCCTTCCTATTTATTCTTATTCCTAACTACTACTTATATACTTATTGCTCCATATATAATTAACAAAAACTCGCTGGCTCAGCTGGTTAGGTCGGTTTTGCTTGGGTCAGTCCAACCCGAGGTCGTGGGTTCAAATCTCACCTTCAACGTTTTTTTTTTTAAACTTCTTTCTTTTTGTAACCCTACTAAACGATCTCCAAAAATTACGTAAAAATACTCTAAAAATTTCTAAAAATCTCTAGAATATTTTAAAAGTATTTCCAAATATTTTTATGGACTTTTAGAACTTGAAATAATAAAAATTGGGTCGTTACAAAATGAATAGCTAAATAAAATCCCTAATACTAAATTAGGGCAAAACCCTAACCAAACACAATCACAACCTACCTAATTAATCTAACAGTCAATTAGGGTTAGTTACCTAATCCCTAATCACCATTAGATTAGAAATCCAAACTTAGATTAAATCCAATAGTTGACTAGGGTTAATTGTCTTAACCCTAATCATTCCATTAGTTTAATCTAAGAAAATATATCTAATCACAATCAACTAACCATCTAGTAATCACGTAATCCAAATCATACCTAAATATACACATAACTAATTATAACCTTCAATCTAAAACATGTTCTACTACATGTTCCAAACTAAACTCAATTCAATCATAACCCTAATTCAAATCTACACATGTATAACCATCTAAAATAATCAAATCCAACCATGATCTACATCTAACATCAAAAACCTACATACAACTAATCATGTATCAACATCACTACACCATACCTCAATTCTCAAAACTCTGCTCTTAATCCGCAGCCAAAGAGGTGCTACTGGAAGAAGTGATGTCGGTTAGGGAAAGCTGCCGAATACCACCTCAATGATCACAATTCCAGCCTCACAACAATAAAACCTCACTACTAAAGTCCTTCCCACTGATCGGATGAAGATAACATGTCAGGTAATCAAGAAATTAATCACCACAGAATAGAACAAAACCTCACCTCTTAAAATTCTTCCCCTCTATTCGGATTAGGCTAACATCTCGGGTGATCAAGGAAAAGAGGAATCGATCACACCATATCTCAACAATCAACAGAACTCGATCATTACCTCCAAGATCGCAGCTAGGGCACATCCGGTATCTCAGGCCTTGGATGGCGACAGTCGAGTATAACCGGCATCCATGAAACCGAGAAGAAGAAGGAAAGAAAGATCAGAAGAGGATGTCGCAAGATCTGGGTGAAGCTATCTCCTCACCTCTGTGCTCCGAGACCTGATCTGCGCCGATGATCGGGTGGTGGCAGTGAGGCGAAGTTGTGAAGAGTCTCGATGCGATGTCAATCGGAATGATCCGGCTCCTCGTTCGATCTCCGGAAAACTTCGGGTGTCTACAGCCCGAAGGAGAAGGATGCCGACCAGATCTGAGCTCAGACGACGTGAGATCGGGGAACGAAAGGCTCGGGGAAGACCTGAGAACAGGAGATCAAGAGGATCCGCCTCCTTGTTCGACCTCTGGCAAGGTTCCGGCGACTTCCTCCTCAGGCGGTGAAGACGATTACAAGCCCCATCGACGTCGAGTTGTTTGTGAGGAACAGAGAGAGGAAAAGGTCAGGGAAGAGAGTTGGGGAAGGAGAGGAAATAGAATCGGGTTTGGCGTTTTGGGGGAGAAGGAATAAAAGAAAAGGAATATATAATTAAAATTTTCCTCACTTAAACGAGTATCCCAAACAGGATTTATCTTAACCCGAAATTGATCCCCTCAAAACCCGTCGTACGAGCTCCGAAAAATTCCCAAAAAATTTCTAAAAATTCCAGAAAAATTTTATAAGGCTATTTCTCAAATAACCCTATTAATTAAATTTTCCGATATCTCACATTCTCCCCTACTAATAAAAATTTGGTCCCCAAATTTTGCTATAACCAACAGCAAACACTATAATATAACCAAACAGTATAAATGCTGAAAGAAATTCTAACCCACATACCTCAAGTAAACATATGAGGGTATCGAGCTCGGATCGTATCCTCCATCTCCCAAGTAGCCTCCTCGTCAGAATGATACTGCCATCCGACTTTAACTAGTCAAACCGTCTTGTTCCGCAGCTGACGCTCTCTATGGTCCAGAATCCGTACCGGAACCTCCTCGTACATCAGGCTGAATAGGAACTGATATATCTGACAGAATATGTGCTGGATCGGATACGTATCTCCTCAGCATAGATACATGGAATACATCGTGAATGCCATCTAGAGATGGTGGTAGCGCCAAATGGTAAGCTACTACTCCAAGCCTCTCCAAGATCTGGAATGCCCCAATATATCGTGGAGCTAGCTTACCTCGAAGACCAAATCTCTTCACCCCTTTCGTGGGTGAAACTCTTAGAAATTCATGATCACCAATGGAGAACTCCAGGGGTCTTCGTCGTCGATCAACATAACTATTCTGACGGTCCTAAGCCTTTGACATCCTCCATTTGATAGTATGAACCAACTCCGCCTCATGCTAAGCTCTCTGAGGTCCTAACAACTGGGCCTCCCCAACCTCCTCCCAGAGGATGGGTGTCCGACAAGGTCTACCATACAACGCCTCAAACGGTGCCATCTGGATAGCCGAATGATAGCTGTTGTTGTAGGCGAACTCTACCAAAGGCAGGTGGTCCTCCCAGCTACCTCCGAAATCCATGACACAAGACCTCAGCAAGTCCTCTAAAGTCTGAATAGTCCGCTCTGACTGCCCATCTGAGCTCAGACGACGTGAGATCGGTGAAGGAAAGGCTCGGGGAAGACCTGAGAACAGGAGATCAGGAGGATCCGCCTCCTTGTTCGACCTCTGGCAAGGTTCCGGCGACTTCCTCCTCGGGCGGTGAAGACGATTGGAAGCCCCGTCGGCGTCGAGTTGTTTGCGAGGAACAGAGAGAGGAAAGGGTCGGGGAAGAGAGTCGGGGAAGGAGAGGAAATAGAATCGGGTTCGGCGTTTTGGGGGAGAAGGAATATATAATTAAAACTTTTCCTCACTTAAACGGGTATCCCAAACAGGCTTTATCTTAACCCGAAATTGATCCCCTCAAAACCCGTCGTACGAGCTCCGAAAAATTCCCAGAAAATTTTTAAAAATTCTAGAAAAATTTTATAAGACTATTTCTAAAATAACCCAATTAATTAAATTTTCCGATATCTCACAGCGCGCCTCAGACTCGGTCGGAGGCGCCTTAGTGGATTTAGGCAGGAATTTTCCCGCCGATCCTGGAGGGCACCTCTGCCATAGCAGAGGCGCCTTAGTTCGACGCCCTTAGAATTTTTTTTAAAATAAGTTTTTTTAAAAATATTTTTAAATAAGTTTTTAAACCATTTTTAAATAAGTTTTTAAAACATTTTTAAATAAGTTTTTTAAACCTTTTTTTAAATAAGTTTTTAAAAGATTTTTAAATAAGTTTTTTAAAAACATTTTTAAATAAGTTTTTTAAAATATTTTTAAATAAGTTTTTTAAAATAATTTTAAATAAGTTTTTAAAACATTTTTAAATATGTTTTTAAAAGATTTTAAATAAGTTTTTTTAAAAAACATTTTTAAATAAGTTTCTAAAAGATTTTTCAATAAGTTTCTAAAACATTTTAAAATAAGTTTTTTTAAAAGATATTTAAATAAGTTTTTAAAACATTTTTAAATAAGTTTTTTAAAAGATTTTAAATAATTTTTTTTTAAACATTTTTTAAATAAGTTTTTTTAAAACATTTTTAAACAAGTTTTTTTAAAACATTTTTAAATAAGTTTTTTTTTTAAAAAAATATTTTTAAATAAATTTTTAAAACATTTTTAAATAAGTTTTTTTTAAAAAAAATATTTTTAAATAAATTTTTAAAACATTTCTAAATAAAATTTTCAAATATTTTAAAATAATTTTTTAAAACACTTTTAAATAAGTTTTTAAAAATATTTTAAAAAAATTTTTTAAAACATTTTTTAAATAAGTTTTTAAAATATTTTTAAATAAGTTTTTTAAAACATTTATAAATAAGTTTTTTTAAAAGATTTTAAAATAAGTTTTTAAAACCTTTTTAAATAAGTTTTTAAACATTTTTAAATAGGTTTTTTAAAAGATTTAAATAAGTTTTTTAAAAGATTTTAAATAAGTTTTTTTTAAAAAACATTTTTAAATAAGTTTTTAAAAATATTTTTAAATAAGTTTTAAAATATTTTTAAATAAGTTTTTAAGACATTTTTAAATAAGTTTTTTTTTTAAAAAAAATATTTTTAAATAAGTTTTAAAATATTTTTAAATAAGTTTTTAAAACATTTTTGAATAAGTTTTTTTTTTTAAAAAAAGGGTTTTTAAATAAGTTTTTAAAACATTCTTAAATAAGCTTTTAAAATATTTTTAAATAAGTTTTTAAAAAAATTTTAAATAAGTTATTAAAACATTTTTAAATAAGATTTTTAAAAATTTTTAAATAAGATTTTAAAACAATTTTAAATAAGTTTTTTAAAAGATTTTAAATAATTTTTTTAATCATTTTTTAAATAAGTTATTAAAAAATTTTAAATAAGTTTTTAAAACATTTTTAAATAAGTTTTTTAAAAGATTTTAAATAAGTTTTTTTTTAAACATTTTTAAATAAGTTTTTAAAAATTTTTCAAATAAGTTTTTTTTTAAACATTTTTTAAATAAGTTTTTAAAACATTTTTAAATAAGTTTTTAAAACATTTTAAAATAAGTTTTTAAAATATTTTTAAATTTGTTTTTAAAACATTTTTAAATAAGTTTTTAAAGATATTTTTAAATAAGTTTTTATAACATTTTTAAAAATGTGTTTTAAAATATTTTTAAATAAGTTTTTTTAAAAGATTTTTAAATAAGTTTGTAAAACGTTTTTAAATAAGTTTTTTAAAAGATTTTAAATAAGTTTTTTATTAAAACATTTTTTAAAACATTTTTAAATATGTTTTTTAAAATATTTTTAAATAAGTTTTTAAAACATTTTTAAATAAGTTTTTTAAAAGATTTTAAATAAGTTTTTTTTAAACAATTTTTAAATAAGTTTTTAAAATATTTTTAAATAAGTTTTTGAAACATTTTTAAATAAGTTTTCAAACATTTTTAAATAAGTTTTAAAAACATTTTTAAATAAGGTTTTAAACCATTTTTAAATACTTTTTTAAAAAACTTTTAAATAAGTTTTTAAAACATTTTTAAACAACTTTTTTAAAAGATTTTAAATAAGTTTTTTTAAAAACATTTTTTAAATTAGTTTTTAAAACATTTTTAAATAAGTTTTTAAAACATTTTAAAATAAGTTTTAAAAATATTTTTAAATAATTTTTTAAAATATTTTTAAATAAGTTCAGCCTAGATCCAAATTTGAAATTTATTAAATAAGTTTAAATTGATTAATTAAGTTAAATTGATTAATTAAGTTTAAATTGTTTAATTAAGTTAAATTGATTAGATAATTAGATTAAATAAGTTAAATTGATTAATTCAGTTAAGTTGATTAAATAATTAGGTTAATTAAGTTAAATTGATTAATTAGAACTAAGTTTAATCTAAATCCATCTCCTCGATTTTGAGTTATCAATCAGGGAACCTTAAGTAGTTTTGTGAGATGGTTATTTTTTATTTAGATTATTTATAAGGATTAATTTACATTTGAGTTAAACTTAGGTTTTCCAATTTGTCAATTAAGTATGTATTTCAATGATTGGTTCCCAGATCGTGGTGAGGCCCTAGGTCTTCTTAGGTATGAGATCATCCACCACTTCCTAAACAGAACCGCTCAAAGAAATATCATATTTAATTTTATTTTTGAAATCCCTAGGTTTAACTGAAAAAGTGTAAATTATGCCTAGGTCCTTAATCTATCTTAATCTAACCATGCATATTAACAGGAAAGTAAATAAACAATCATCAAACAATTCTATTTATTTATTAAGATAGTTTTTCAATTGGCTCCCCCTGGATCATAGCCTCGATATGGTTTATCAAGGTAATGTACTTGATCCTTGGGGACCCAATATTGACCAAGTCTAACTTGATTGACCAAGTTGGACTTAGGTACCCATGCTTGGACTATCTTACTATTCGGTCTGTTAATAAGCGATAAATAAGACCGATATTTCTTTTTAGCTTTAAATCCAATTCTGGATCGATTGTATACGACTTTCTGTTTTCCAAGAATCAAGTCAAGATTCTTAGAACCCAGTGTGAACAGTTCCAATGTAGTCTTCAAATCCTTAACTTGACTTTCTATGATGGAATTCTCTTCCCCAAGTTTTTGGACTTGAGTTGAGGTTCCAGTCTGAACTGGGTCAGCCAAAGATTCGGTATTAGTCGCTTCTTTAAAGGATGTTACTTCCTTTAGAAGCTACTTGATCCGAACATTAGACTTAGCTAATTTATGCATTAAGTAATTAATTAAATTGTATAACCGACTTGTACTTAAAGTGGGGCTTGGCCCTTCAGAAATGGATACGGATTCGTGGCTTCTCTCGGACTCAACTTCCGACTCGTCCTCGCTTCTTGATTCATTGATGTAGTCTCGGGCCGTCATTGCGAGAAAACTCGTATGCTCGATTTCTTCGTCGTCGGACTCCTCTGAGGACGACTCGTCCCAGGTAGCCTTCAGGGCCTTCTTCTTCCTTGGTTTCTTCGGATTACTGTGGTTCAGGCAGTTCGCCTTAATGTGTGCTTTCTAATTGCATCCGTAGAATATCACCTCGAACTTTACCTTTGGTTGGGCTTCCTTAGACTGAATGACCTTTCTGACATCCTTTTTGTTGAAGCCCTTCTTCTTTTTGTAGAGCTTCTTCACCAGGTTGACAAGCTCAGTCGTGAGTTTATTATCGTCGTCGTCTGAATCTGGTTCTTCTTCTGATTCTGGTTCAGTTTTTCACCTTGGTTTTGACTCACGTGATCTGCTAATACCTGCAACCAAAGCTATACCCTTTTCGACCGGGCGTGCATTAATCTGCTCATGCAACTCGAATTCAGAGAATAACTCATCTAATTTCATAGAAGAAAGGTCCTTAGAAAACTTGTAAGCATCTACCATGGATGCCCACAAGGTGTTCCTTGGAAAGGCATTCAGAGAGTACCTGATTATGTCGCGGTTCTCCACTTTTTGTTTGATCGCATGAAGCCCGTTGAGGAGATCTTGGATCCGGGCATGGAGCTGGCTAGCCGTCTCACCTTCCTGCAGTTTTATATTGTACAATTTATTGAGAATTAAATCTCTTTTGCTTACCTTGGTGTCGATGTCACGCCCCAGAGGAGTCCCTGTCCGAGAAAATTTCGGTAGCATCTCCCCTGTACGGTGGACAATCTGAAACTTTTCTACATCTCACAAATACCTCAGCCACAGGCGGCTGGAATAATAACAACAAAATAAAACATCACCACGCAGTTATATATGATCAAACAAAGTAGTAATACTCTGATTCGAAAACCACCCTACTCAACTACACTCGTAAAGCTCAAAACCGACGAACTCACCTCTTCTGCCGTCCAGGCAGGCATGTAGTAGAATAAAAACAAAATCCAAATCCATCGATATAATAAAATCTATACCATGTCCATAAGTAAATAAATCCAGAACATAACAAGTTCAAACAGTCTAGAACAGAAAAGGAACCAAACGAAAACCAATCACATCCCCGAGGTCTGCAAGGACCAGCAACTGGAACTCTCTCCTGACAGCATCAACCTGAAAATATCAACAATAGAGGCGGGGTGAGTCCAACACTCAGCAGGTACAATTGATATGCAAAGTAAAGAAATAACACCTAGCACTAATCATGCGTACAGTCTCCTGATAAAAGAAAGATAAAAATATGCATCTGAAGTAAACAGGAGAGAAACTGTACTAACCAGGACCTGAGTATAAGGACAAACAGTCCGAGTGGTATAGGAATCCTGTATGCATGTCAAACATAGGTATCCAAACAATATGCAGCATATAAATGCAGCAAGCACAAACACAAGCAATAAATGCATCATGCATATGATGCCAATGATGCGTCCTGGTCACCCTTGACGCCAGTCGATCATCTCATACAAAAGTGAGGCCGAGTGGGTAGGGCTGTGACAACCGTGCACTGTCGTCACTACTCCCGATGAGTGACCGAGTGGACGGGATCTTGTCGAGTACACCTATCCTCCTACCCCAAATCATAAATGGGTGAGCGAATGCTCTCATCTCCGGTACTCAAAGACGGGAGGAATCCTCCGGATAACACGTCATGTCACACTACCCATGAGCGGACCAGCGGTGCCTAACAGCAACACACTCTGCCTGAATCGACCACTAACCCATGAGTGGTGGT